>NC_087369.1:83554700-83857142 GCF_030014295.1 Loxodonta africana | reverse complement strand
AGTCAAAACAGCCTGGTACTGGTAGAACTATAGATACATAGACGAATGGAACAGAATTGAGAATCTAGACATAAATTCATCCACCTATGAGCAGCTGATATTTGGCAAAGACTCAAAGTCTGTTAAATGGGGAAAAGACGGACTCTTTAACAAACGGTGCTGGCATTCACCTGCAAAAAAATTAAACGAGACTCGTACCTCACACCAACTACAAAAACTAACTCAAAGGGATCAAAGACCCAAATATAAAACCTAAAATGATAAAGATAATGGAAATGAAAATAGGGGCAATGCTAGGAGCCCTAATGCATGGCATAAAGAGTATACGAAATCTTACTAGCAATGCAGAAATGGCGGAAGAGAAACTAGATAACTGGGGGCTCCTAAAAAATCAAACACTTAAGCTCATCAAAAGACTTCACCAAAAGAACAAAAAGAGAACCTACAGACTGGGAAAAAATTTTTGGCTATGACATATCCGGTCAGGGTCTAATCTCTAAAATCTACAAGATCTTGCAAAAGTTCAACCACAAAAAGACAAATAACCCATTTAAAAAATGGGCAAGGATATGAACAGGCACTTCACCAAAGAGCATATTCAGGTGGCTACCAGATACATGAGAAAATGCTCATGACCATTAGCCATTAGAGAAATGCAAATCAGAACTACAATGAGATACCATCTCAACCCGTCAAGGCTGGCATTAATCCAAAAAACACAAAATAATAAATGTTGGAGAGGTTGTGGAGAGACTGGAATACTTATACACTGCTGGTGGGAATGTAAAATGGTACAAAAACTTTGGAAATCAATTTGGGGCTTCCTTAAAAAGCTAGAAATAGAAGTACTATAAGATCCAGCAATCCCACTCTTTGGAATTTATCCTAGAGAAATAAAAGCCATCACATGAATAGATATATACACACCCATGTTCATTGCAGAACTGTTCACAATAGCAAAAAGATGGAAACAACCTAGGTGCCCATCATAGGGTGAATGGTTAAACAAGTTATGGTACCTACACACAATGGAATACTAAGCAACAATAAAGAATAATGATTTATCTGAGAAACATTTCACAACCTGGATGAATCTGGAGGGCATTATGCTGAGTGAAATTAGTCACGAAAGGACAAATATTGTACAAGACAACTATTATAAGAACTCAAGAAAAGGTTTACACACAGAAGAAAACATTCTTTGATGCTTACAATGGTGGGGAAGGAGGGAGAGGAATTCACCAACTAGATAAAAAAAAATTATCTTAGGTGAAGGGAAGGACAGCACACAATACAGGGGAAGTCAGCATAACTGGACTAAACCAAAAGCTAAGAAGCCCCCTAAACACAACCGAACACTTCGAGGGACAGGCTAGCAGGGTCGGGGGTCTAGGAACAATGGTTTCAGGGGACATATAGGTCAACTGACATAACAAAGTTTATTCAGAAAATGTTCTGCATCCCACTTTGGTGAGTGGCATCTGGGGTCTTAAAAGCCAGCAAGCGGCCATCTAAGATGCATCAATTTGTCCCAACCCACTTGGAGCAAAGGAGAATGAAGAACACCAAAGATACAAGGAAGCTATTAGCTCAAGAGACAAAAGGCCCACATAAACCAGAGACTCTATCAACCTGAGAGCAGAAGAACTAGATAGTGCCTGGCTACCATCAATGACTGCCCTGACATGGAACACAACATAGAGTCCCTGATGGAGCAGGAGAAAAGTGGGGTGCAGACCTCAAATTCTAGTAAGAAGACCAGACTTAATGATCTGACTGAGACAGGAGGAATCCCCGAAGCCATAGCCCTTTACGCTCTGTTAACCCAGAATTAAAACCGTCCCTGAAGCCCACTCTTCAGACAAAGATTAGACTGGACTATAAGATATAAAACGATACTCATGAAAAGTGTACTTCTGAGTTCAAGCAGACACACGATACTAAATCGGTGGATCCTATCCAGAGGCAGGATGAGAAATCAGGAAAGGACAGGAGTGGGTTGGATGGACAGGGAAACCCAGGGTGGAAAGGGGGAGTGTGCTGTCACATTATAGGGATAGCAACTAGAGTCGAGTAACAATGTGTGTATAAATTTTTGTATAAGAAATTAACTTGAGCTGTAAACTTTCACCTAAAGCACAATAAAAAAAAATAGTGAACTGCTTACCCAAGACCATGGATCAAGGCTATGCAAATAACTGAGGCATTTGGACTTTGTGCTACATCGTTAACTATAATAATAGTCTTGTATTTACTACATACACTAAGGATTGTTTTTGGCAAACATGCATGCAACCCCTGGAAATATTTGGACTTAGTCTAATAATTACAGGTGCACTCATTATTGTTTGGTGTTTTGAGTATTATTCTACCTTAGTCTTTATGTTTCAACCATGATCCTTATTATTCTTTTAATCTCATTATTGTCTCCTTTTCTATTACCTGGCGAGAGAATGCTTTTGTTAAGTTGACTCAATCTGTGGCAAGTGCTAGTAACCTAGCTGAATGCTGGATTTGCCACTCCTCTCCCAGTCTGTACAAGACAGCACAGACCCATTGGCTTCCCTGACACAGAATTATCGTCTAACACCACCACCAACCACTAATTCCGGTGTTAATTTAAAACAAGCTATTATAGTTGAGTTATGGCACCCACTTGAGGTTAATGCCTATCCCTTAGTTTCATGTTTTAACTCCACCCAACTCTGAAGTATCCCATTTGATTGTGCTAGAGCTAAAGAGGTGAGTCCTGAAATTTAATGCATGAAGCAAAATTATATTGGACAATATCCCTTTGTTGGACATTATCCTGAAGAAATTCTATTGTATTCAAGTTAGTATAATAATTGTTTTAAGACATTAAATAGAGCTATTAAACCTTATGGTAACCCATGTTTTCAAAACTATACTCAGTGGGAATTAAACTTTGGAAGATTATCAACCTGTAATAATGCTTATGTCTAAAACTTGGCTGATAAATGCAAATTTATCTATCCCTCGTTCCTCTGATTTTAAAAAGATTCTATGTGCTCCCCATGGTTACTTGTTCCTTTGTGGAGGTTCAAATTACAGCACTATAGATGACCCTTACCCTAAATATTTTTCTTATGCCTGGGCTACATCGTGTGTGGATAGAGAATGAAAGGTCAATGTGCTTTGGGAACCTTGGGTGTCTCCCTAGATGTTTACACCCATGATGACAGTTTGCTTTGGACCAGTGACTTAAAATTGATCCCTCTAGCCCAATGCAGTCTAGTGTTTGCTGACAATCCTATTGCTGTTCTCCCCAGATGGGGCTGTCCTTGCAGGCTATCCTTCCTTGGTTTGGCACAGTCCAATTAAAAACATCCATTCGAAATCTTTCTGCAACTGTGGCTCAAATAGCTGATGATGTTGCAGATGAAATAGCAACACAGCAATGATCCCTTAATTCATTAGTTAAAGTGATACTTGATAATCTAATAACTTTAGATTTCTTACTAGTAGAGCAAAGTAGAGTATGTGCCTTTGCCAACACCTCATGTTGATCCTAGCTAAATGCTACAGAAGAGGTAGAACAAAATTTTAAGAAGGGTCATCAGGAAGCTGTTTGGTTACACTCTATACTCCCTATGATTTTGCCATTCTCCTTTGATATCTTTTGTTGGCTACCTAATAGTGTAGGTTCTTGGTTACGATCTCTGCTACAAACCAGGTTAGCTATATTAATAATAATAGCACTTACTAGAATCATAAAATGTGTTATAAGATGTACATCTACTATACCAAAAACTAAACCAAACCCACTGCGGTCGAGTCAATTCTGACTCATAGCGACCCTATAGAACAGAGTAGAGCTGCCCCAGGGAGTTTCCAAGGAGCGCCTGGTGGATTCGAACTGCTGACTTCTTGGTTAGCAGCCATAGTACTTAACTACTACACCACCAGGGTTTCCACATCTATTATAGGAACCGAAAACTCCACTTCTTCTCCTGCTCAGAGAGTTATGTATATCAACAATGCATTTGGAAACCCAAACCAGAGAAGCCTCATGACTTAGTCATTTGAAAGTAGATCAGATTTTTCCTCCAATGTGACCATACCTTATGCATTCCTCACATCAAGATCATTGAAGATGGCTGCTCAGAAATAGCATGGTGAAGAAAATCGAAGCTGTCCAACTGCTAGAAAATCCTTCTAGAAGATGAGTTACTCCTTTGTGGGCAACATGAGACCACCTTGCCTTTAAGATGCAAACTCCATCGTAGCAAGGTAAAAATATGTAAGTGATGTCCAGCTGCCTCTCTCTTGTGAAGTCCAGAGTCTTAAAAGGCTGCAAGTTCACATGACCATTAAGGACAATTTGAAATCAAGCTCATGCGGTAGAGAGCATGCCCATGAGTGAGATCAAAGGATATTTATGTGTTTATTGTTTCATATCTACATCCTTGTGAATTTCCCAAATTTCTTTGTGTTGTTGATTTCTAGTGTCATTCCATTGTGATTGAACAACATACTGCCAAGGGATATACAATAAAATAGGCATCTGATCTATCAGTAAAGTGACCAGTCTAACTCTAAGAGCTCAATGTAATCTTTCACCTTAGGTTTTACACTTGCTGTCTAGCAGCTCCAGGTAACCTTCCCCTAGATCCTACCTTTATTGCCTAGGAACCAACCATTATCATTAAATAAATGAGTTTCTTTGCAATCCAGCTAGAGAATGTGAACACTTAATGGTAACTTTTGATCTCAGCCTCCTCCTCTTTCTGATGTACTGGGCAAAGTGATAGATCATGGAAATTCTTTGTTCCCAGTCTCCTCCAGAGATTGACATTCTGAGCAAAGTAACTTTTACCAGACTACTCCTGAAAACTTTCATCATGTCATTGCTTTGTAACCAGCATGAGCCTTCCCTTGATCCCAAGTCTTTCAATTATGTCTTTTAGCCAATCAATGTATTCATGTAACCAATAACGTTAAAGATTATGCTTTACTTGTCCTGCCTTTGACTGACCTTAATTATTGTAAACCAATGAGAAAAATTGTAACTTTGTTCTTCCCCTTCAGCACTGTAATTACTTGCGACTTGCATTTTCCCCTGAGATCTGTGAGCTTCAGCCCGAGGTTTTACAGTCTCCCTATGCAAAGTCTTGGCTTCAGCAAATCTCTATTGATTTTACCTTAACGGAGCTGGAGAATCTTTTCTCTACAACATTTTGGCATAGTTAATTGGCAGGGTTTTCAGAGTTACCCTTCCCCAGAGGATTGAAGAGCTGAAAACGCGGACTCTGGTCCCAAGGACCCCTTCGTGTACCCTCCCCTCCACTTTTTCAAACTGTTTGGTGCTGTCCAGAGGTAAGTGCTCCCCCAAAAATGAGGTGTGCACATTTCATTGTGGCCCTGGTAAGAATCTAGCCCCAAACTATTTCGATGCAGCTTTTATAGAGATTTTTTGAAGTCATTTCTCTACTTTTTTTTTTTCATTCATGGTCGAGTAAGCTTGTTGGAAGCTTATGTTCCACCTTTACTTTCCTTCCACAGAAGCTTGGTAGGGGTTTGTGTTTTCAATTACTTTACAAGAGTGCCATATACGAGCTACATCTTATTAAGTTTGCTCATGCTGATCTTCTTTTGTTTTCATTTGGCTAACTTGCAGTCTGAACAGCTGTTTACTGAGGGATTTTTGAATCTTGCAAGCAGCAAAAGCACAGGGCAAAGCCCCTGATCGGTTTTTGCCAAACACTGAAAGTGCTAAAGTTTCAGTGTGTCTTTTGAATTTCCAGTCTATCATTTCTGGATTCTGTTTGTTTTTAACATTCTGGAGCTTGAATAGTCTGCAATCTAGTTGGCAAAAAACAAAGAGAAACCTTTGTTTCTCTTATGGTGCATTTTGACTTAGTACATCTTATTGGCACGTGCTGGTACTTTGTGAGATGGGGAATGCTTCTTCTAAGGACCATTGCCAATTCCCTTCTGGACTCCTGCTTTATATACGGTCAAGAATTATGGCCTCAGTTCAGTTCAGTACCTCAAAGTTAGGATACACTTACCAAGGGAAAATAGTATTGATCAATGGCTATATTATGGCAGTTTTGAACTCACTAACTTTTTCTGTGCATCAAATTAAAGAATAAAGGCTCCTGGATTAATCAAAACCAGTGGGAAGCCTATTTTAATTCATTTTTGGAAGCTTCCAAATGGCAAAATGATAGCATGTTTGCTTCAGTACAAGATGCTGCATCAAGACAAGCAGAACTGATTAAAAAATTGCAAAATCAGGGTGTTGTGCCTGTTCCTTCATCAGTTGAAACTCCTCCTCCTACCACTACTAACCTTGTTTCACCCTACATTCAGACAGCTACTACTATATACCCTACTCTGCCTCCCCCCTCTGATAATGCCTTGTCAGGACTTCCTTAGCATGGGGAGGAGGAAGAGGTTAAAGAGAAAGGGGCCAAACCTCCTCTTGAAAGTAGCCCCATAGATGAGATGTCCTTTAAGGCGAAATACCCCAAATCTGGAGGTGGACAGCCTGAGGTTACTTTTGTGCCCTGGCCTAAGGCAGAACTTTGCACCATTGTTAAAGAGTTCCCCAACCCGTGCGAAGATCCTCAGAAAATTATGCAAGAATTTAAAATTCTGGTAGAGACTTATGATTCTGGAATGGCTGATTGATATAACTTGTGGCACATGTTGCTAGGACCTGGGGATGCTCAAAGATGGATGGAAGAAGCTAAACGGAAAGAACCTGAGAAACCACTGTCCATCCAACTGAACATCTCAGGTACGGATTTAGTAACTCAGACTAAAGCTATTGTAACAAATTTAATTGAATGTTTTTCAAAGGTTTTTCCCTGTAAAATAGATTGGGCTAAAGTCAAAGTTTTCAAGCAGGAACAGGGTAAGAATGCTTATAACTATGGAGATTGCTTAACTAAGCTTTTTATAAAACAGTTGAACCTGAAAGAAGGAGCCAGGATAGCTTTTAACTCCATTTTTGTAGGAGGACTACACCCTGAGTTAGCTGACTTAGTTAAAAGACATCAGTTAATTTGGGGAAATGTTAAAACTTCACAATTAGCCATGTTAGCCTATAAGGTAGCCCAAACTTTAGAACAAGAGGCTAAAGAAAATGAGCTGAAAATGATAGCTCAAGAAAATAAACTTGTCTTTACAATTACAGCCCTTACAATCTCCTGGATACAATCAGAGATCTAAACCTCAATTTGGGAACAGGTCCAGGGTTCCTCAGTCTGGGGTTTCTGGGGCTTGCTATTATTTTAAGAAGCCTGGAAATCTTAAGGACTGTCTTAAATTAAAAAAATAAGTCCTGTGTTTTGCCATCAGCCCCACCCAAGTCCAAATGAAGGGGCTCCGAGGATACATTAGATGCTTTTCCAGTGGTAACTCTAAATTCACAGGGGGGAAACAGCCCTTCAAGTTAATGAAGAACTATGCAATTTTTTCTTTTTTTTTAATTGTGCTTTAAGTGAAAGTTTACAATTCCAGTCAGTTTCTCATACAAAAACGTATACACACATTGTCATGTAATCCTAATTGCTCTCCCTGCAATGCGAAAGCACACTCCTTTTCTTCACCCTGTATTTCCCGAGTCCGTTCAACCAGCTCCTGTCCCTCTCTGCCTTCTCATCTCACCTCCAGACAGGAGCTGCCCACATAGTCTCATGTGTCTACTTGAGCTAAGAAGCATACTCCTCACCAGTATCGTTTAAGTCGAGTCCAATCTTTGTCTGAAGAGTTGGCTTCAGGAATGGTTTTAGTTTTAAGAGTCCGGGGGCCATGACCTCTGGGGTCCCTCCAGTCTCAGTCACACCATTAAGCCTGGTCTTCTTACTAGAATTTGAGGTCTGCACCCCACTTTTCTCCTGCACCATCAGGGACTCTCTATTGTGTTCCCTGTCATGGCGGTTATTGGTGGTAGCCTGGCACCACCCAGTTCTTCCAGTCTCAGGATGATGCAGTCTCTGGTTTATGTTGCCCTTTTTGTCTCCTGGGCTCATATTTACCTTGTGTCTTTGGTGTTCTTCATTCTCCTTTGCTCCAGGTGGGTTGAGACCAATTGATGAATCTTAAATGGCCGCTTGCTAGCTTTTAAGACCCCAGACGCCACCCACCAAAGTGGGATGCAGAACGTTTTCCTAATACACTTTGTTATGCCAATTGACCTAGATGTTCCCTGAGACCATGGTTCCCAGACCCCAATCCCTGCTACTCTGTCCCTCGAAGTGTTCAGTTGTATTCAGGAAACTTCTTAGCTTTTGGATCAGTCCAGTTGTGCTGAATTCCCCTGTATTGTGTGTTGTCCTTCCCTTCACCTAAAATAATTCTTGTCTATTTATTATCTAATTAGTGAATACCCCTCTCCCTCCCTCCCTACCCTTGTGACCATCAAAGAGTGTTTTCTTCTGCATTTAAACCTTTTCTTCAATTCTTATAATAGTGGTCTCATACAATATTTGTCTCTTTTGTGACTGACTAATTTCACTCAGCACAATCACTTCCAGATTCATCCATGTTATGAGATGTTTCATGGATTCATCATTGTTCTTTATCATTGGGTAGTATTCCATTGTGTGACTATACCATAATTTGTTTACCATTCATCCATTGATGGGCACCTAGGTTGTTTCCATCTTTTTGCTATTGTAAACAGTGCTGCAGTGAACATGGGTGTACATATATCTATTCGTGTGAGGTCTCTTATTTCTCTAGAAGGTACTCCAAAGAGTGGGATTGCTGGATAGTATGCGAGTTCTATGTCTAGCTTTTTAAGGAAGTGCCAAATCGATTTCCAAAGTGGTTGTACCATTTTACGTTCCCACCAGCAGTGTATGTGCTCTGGTCTCTCCACAACCTCTCCAATGTTTATTATATTGTGTTTTTTGAATTGATGCCAGCTTGTTGGGAACCCTGGTTGCATAGTGGTTAAGAGCTACGGCTGCTAACCAAAAGGTTGGCAGTTTGAATCCACCAGTCCTCCTTGGAAACTCTATAGAGGTGGTTCTACTCTGTCCTATATGGTCGCTGTGTGTCAGAATCGACTTGATGGCAATGGGTTTGAGTTTTTTTTTTTTTTTGGTTTGTTGGGGTGAGATGGGATCTCAATGTAGTTTTGATTTGCATTTCTCTAATGGTTAATGATCGTGAGCATTTCCTCATGTATCTGTTAGCTGCCTGAACGTCTTATTTGTTGAAGTGCCTGTTAATATCCTTTGCCCATTTCTTAATTGGGTTACTTGTCTTTTTGTGGTTGAGGTTTTGCAGTATCTTGTAGATTTTAGAGATTAAACGCTGATCAGGTTTGTCATAGCCAAAATTTATTTCCCAGTCTGTAGGTGGTCTTTTTACTCTTTTGTTGAAGTCTTTGGATGAGCATAAGTGTTTGATTTTTAGTAGCTCCTGGTTATCTAGTTTCTCTTCTGGTGTTTGTGCATTGTTAGTACTGCTTTATATGCTGTTTATGCCATGCTAGGGCTCCTAGCTTTGACCCTATTATTTCTTGCCTAATCTTTATTGTTATAGATTTTATATTTAGGTCTTTAATCCATTTTGAGTTAGTTTTTGTGCATGGTGTGAGTTATGGGTCTTGTTTCGTTTTTTCTCTTTTGGAGGTGGATATCCAGTTATGCCACCACCATTTGTTAAAGAGACTTTGGGCCTCTGTTGAATATCAGCTGCTCATAGGTGGATGAATCTATGGATTCTCAATTCTGTTCCATTGTTCTATGTATCTGTTGTTGTTCCAGTACCAGGCTGTTTTGACTACTGTGGTGGTATAATAGGTTCTAAAATCAGGTAGTGTGAGGCCTCCCACCTTGTTCTTCTTTTTCAGTAGTGCTTTACTTTTCCAGGGTCTCTTCCCTTTCCATATGATGTTGGTGATTTGTTTCTCTATCTCATTAAAACATGTCATTGGAATTTGGATAGGGATTGCATTGTATCTATGCATCGTTTTGGGTAAAATAGACATTTTCACAATGTTGCATCTTCCTATCCATGAGCAAGGTATGTTTTTTCCACTTATGTGGGTCTCTTTTAGTTTCTTGCAGTAGAGTCTTGTAGTTTTCTTTGTATAGGTCTTTTGCATCTCTGATTAGATTTATTCCTAAGTAATTTATCTTCTTGGGGGCTATTGTAAATGGTATTGATTTGTTGATTTCCTCTACGACATTCTGTTTGTTGGCGTAGAGGAATCCAACTGATTTTTGTATGTTTATCTTGTATCCTGATGCTTTGCTGAACTCTTCTATGAGTTCCAATCGTTTTCTTGTGGATTCTTTAGGGTTTTCTGTGTATAAGATTATATCATTTAGAAATAGAGATATTCTTACTTTTCCTTACCAATTTGGGTGCCCTTGATTTCTTTTTCTAGCCTAATTGCCTTGGCTAAGACCTCCAGCACAGTGTTGAATAAGAGTGGTAATAAATGGTACCCTTATCTAGTTCCTGATCTCAAGGGGGAATGCTTTCAGGCTCTCTCCATTTAAGATGATGTTGGCTGTTGACTTTGCATAAATGCCCTTTATTATGTTGAGGAATTTCCCTTCTATTCCAATTTTGCTGAGAGTTTTTACCATGAATGGGTGTTGGACTTTGTCAATTACCTTTTCTGCATCAATTGATAAGATCATGTGGTTCTAGTCTTTTTTCTTATTTATGTGATGGATTACTTTGGTTGTTTTTCTAATGTGAAATCATCCCTGCATACCTGGTATGAATCCCACTTGGTCATGGTGTATTATTTTTTTGATATGTTGTTGGATTATATTGGCTAGAAATTTGATGAGGATTTTTGCGTTTATGTTCATGAGGGATATAGGTCTGTAATTTTCTTCTTTTGTTGTGTCTGTACCTGGTTTTGGTATCAGGGTTATGCTGGATCCATAGAATGCGTTTGAGAGTATTCCATCCTTTTCTATGCTCTGAAATAAGTTGGTAGTAGTGGTGTTAACTCTTCTCTGAAAGTTTGGTAGAATTCTCCAGTGAAGCTGTCAGGTCCAGGGCATTTTTTTCTTGGGAGTTTTTAAATTACCTTTTCAATCTCTTCTTTTTTATAGGGTTTTTTAGTTGCTCTGCCTCTGTTTGTGTTAGTTTATGTAGGTAGATAGTTTCTAGAAATTTGTGCACTTCCTCTAGGTTTTCAAATTTGTTAGAGTATAATTTTTCATAGTGTTCTGTTGTGATTCTTTCAATTTCAGTTGGGTCTGTTGTGATATCATTGCCCATCCCATTTCTTACTTGGGTTATTTGCTTCCTCTCTTGTTTTTCTTCTGTTAGTTTGGCCAGTGGTTTATCAGTTTTGCCCATCTTTTGAAAGAACAAGCCTTTGGTCTTGTTAAGTCTTTCAATTGTTTTTCTGTTCTCTATTCCTTTTAATTTTGCTCTAATTTTTATTATTTTCTCTCTTCTGGTGCCTGAGGGCTTGTTTTGCTGCTCTCTTTCTATGGGTTTGAGCTGTACTGTTAACGTTTTCATTTTGGCTCTTTCTTCGTTTGGGATGTGTGCTTTTACTTCTATAAACTGACCTCTGAGTATTGCTTTTGCTGTGTTGCAAAGGTTCTGGTAGGAAGTGTTTTCATTCCCATTTGATTCTACAAATTTCTTTATTCTATCCTTAATTTCTTCTGTAATCCAGTAGTTTTTGAGCAAGGTGTTCTTCAGTTTCCATGTGTTCGATTTTTTCCTTGATTTTTGTGGTATTGATTTCCACTTTTATGGTTTATGGTCAGAAAAGATGCTTTGTAATATTTCGATGTTTTGGATTCTATTAAGGCTTGCTTTATGACCTAATATGTGGCCTATGCTGGAGAATGTTCCTTGTGCACTGGAAAAGAACATATACTTGGCTGCTGTTGGGTGAAGTGTTCTGTACATGTCTATGAGATCAAGTTGGTTGACTGGCATTTAGATCTTCCATGTCTTTATTGAGCTTCTTTCTGGATGTTCTGTCTTCACCAAAAGTGGTGTGTTGAATTCTCTTACTATTATTGTGGAGCTGGCTATCTCTCTTTTCAATGGCATTAGAGTTTGTTTTGTGTATGTTGGAGCCCTGTTATTGGGTTTGTAAATATTTATTATGGTTCTATCATCCTGGTATATTGACCCTTTAATCATTATATAGTGCCTTTCCTTATCCTTTGTGGTAGAATTTAAAGTCTATTTTGCCAGAGATTTATATTGCCACTCCTACTCTTTTTTGATTGTTGTTTACTTGATATTTTTTTCCATCCTCTGAGTTTTAGTTTGTGTCTTTAAGTCTAAGGTCTGTCTCTTGTAGGCAGCATGTAGACAATCTTTTTTTTTTTTAATTCATCCTGCCACTCTCTATTTATTGGTGCATATAGTCCATTTGCATTCTGGATAATTATTGATAGGTATGACTTTTTTTATGACTTTTTATGCTTTCAGTTTGATGTCTTTTTTTGTGTGTTGTTGACAGTTTCTTTTTTCCACTTAATTTTCTGTGCTGAGTCATTTTTCTTTATATATTGTCTTTTCCTATTTTTCATTGTTGTTGCGTTTGTATTTGCTGAGTCTTTATGTTTTTCTTGTTTTTTGTTTTGATATGTAGAGTCATTGGTTTCCTTTGTGGTTACCTTAAAATATTTACCCCTATTTTTCAAAGTTTAAACCAAACTTTTATTTCTTTATATCACCTTGACTTCCTCTCCATATGAGAGATCTATGACTACATTTTCTAGTCCTTCTTTTTTTTATTTAATGTTGTCATCTTTTACATAATGACATCTCTGTTTCCCTGTTTTGAGTTTTTTAGCTTTGATTTATTTTTGTGATGTCCATCCTGTGTTCTTGTCTTGGATTGTTATCTGATGTTATTGATTTTCTAGCTGGAGGACTCTCTTTAGTATTTCTTGTAATTTTGGTTTGGTTTTTCCAAATTTTTTAAACTTCTGTTTATCTAGAAATGTCCTAATTCTGCTGGATATATAATTCTTGGCTTGCCATTTTTTTTCCTTCAAGATTTTGTACATGTCATCCCCTTGCCTTCTTGCCAGCATGGTTTCTACTGAGTATTCCGAGCTTAGTCTTATTGACTCTTCTTTGTCAATGACTTTTTGTTTATCCCTAGTCACTCTTGAAATTCTCCCTTTATCTTTGGTTTTGGCAAGTTTGATTATAATATGTCTTGATGACTTTCTTTTGGGATATACCTTGTGTGGGGTTCGATGAGCATCTTGTATAGATATCTTCTCATTTTTCATGATATCAGGGAAGTTTTCTGCCAAAAAATCTTCAAAAATTCTCTCTGCATTTTCTTTTATCCACCCCCCCCACCCCGTTCTGGTACTCCAGTCAATCGTAGGTTATTCCTCTTGATAGAGTCCCACACAATTCTTAGGTTTCTTCATATTTAAAATTTTTTAATCTGCCTTGTCCTCAAATACATTGGCAACAAGTGCTTTTTCTTCAGTCTCCCTAATTCTGACTTCCATTTCCTCAATTCTGGTCCTATGACTTTCTATTGTGTTGCTTAATTCTGAAATTTTATTGTTAATCTTCTGAATTTCTGTTTACTGTCTCTCTATGGATTCTTGCAGCCTATTCAATTTGTCATTATGCTCGTCTCTAGTCTTCTTAAGTTCCTCTAATGCTATAACTGTATGTTGCTTGGCTTGTTCTGCATTTTTTCTGATCTTCCTGATCTTTTGAAGAGTTCTGTATATTGATCTTTTGTATTCTACCTCTGGTAATTCCAGGAAGTTCTCTTCATAGGGAATACTTCTTTATTCTTTGATATGGGGGCTTGCTGAAGCCATCATGGTTTGCCTGTTTATGTGATTTGAGATTGACTGTTGTCTCTGAGCCATCGATAAATTATTATATTTATTTTGTTTGCTTACTGTATCCTAGCTTCTTGTTTTGTTTTGATATGTCCAAATAGGCTACTCAAGTGAGCTAGTTTGATTATTGGCATCTTTGAAGCTCTAAAGTCCTGTCACCAGGTGGTTAGAGCTGTTACTAGGTACACGAGCTCAGGAATCCATTTACTTTTCTTGTATGGATTCAACTCAGGTGTCCAGGTAGTCAATCACCAAATGTGTCGTGCAGACATTCACCTACAGTCTTAGACAAGTAGGGGTGATTGGTGTAGGCACAGGTATCTGGCTGCAATAGGGAGCCATGCACTGAGCAAGGCAGAGGGCTGACAACTGTCCCTGAGTGTAAGGAAAGAGTGTCTCTGTTCCATAGAGCATCTTGGTGGGTGGGTTTTACAGCCAGACTATGGGCACCCAGTGCTCTTGGCTTTAAGGACTGGGAGGCACCACTTACCCTTGGACCACTGTTGCAGGTGGCTAGGTGGCATGAATGAAGCCACCAGTCCTCAGGCCCCTGATGTGGGTAGGTGAGGACCCTGCTTAATAGGCAGAGCAGTGTCAAATGTCATGAACTTGCCTCTCCACCATATAGCTGAATCTGTGGAAGTTACACTTCAGGTATATACCCTGTTGTAACGTGCTAATGAGGTCCTAAGCTGTTGAAATGGGCCTACGCAAGTCTATGTAGGGGTGAAAGGCATTCAAAGTCTGTGGACTGCTTATGTCTGTGCCCAGGCAAGTGAGCTGTTTCTGCCTTGAGTTCCCAGTTTAAGGGAGCCAGAGTTTTTTTTCCCCCCGTTTGTTAATTTATTCCTTCTGTAAGCCTCAGAGGATGGCTCAGGGTGTGCGGCAGGTCTTACTTCCAGCCCAGGGAAAGCAGCTATCACTGAAGCCAGCTCAGGACCCAGTGCAGAGTAGGGAGGGGTCATTTAAGTGGGAGACAGTTTTTTTCCAAAGGAGTGTTTTTTGGTCCACATGGTAGATTACATGCAAGTACTTATCTTTTGCCAAGAGAAGCATTTTTCACTGATTCTGGAGACGTGAGTGAACTCTCCACCGCTCAGTCTCTCCCGATGTGGAAAACACATCCCAATCACCATGGCTTGGATCACCATACTCACTGGAGCAGATCTGGCCTATGGGGTTCCAGTTCCTGCTAGGTCAGGTCTGGCAACTCCTTGCTGCTTCTGAACCATCTCTCCCTCCCCCTGCCACTCAGTCCGATTCCTCAGCTTTGCCTTTGATGTTCAGGGCTCCTAGATTGTCATGTACAATTGATTCACTTGCTTTTTCAGGTCTTTGTTGCAAGGCGGACCACCAGAAGCATCTGACTACTCCACCATCTTGGCTCCGCCTGCTGCAAATTTTTAATTAATACAAGAGCCACACTGTTCACAATTAACACCACAAGTTAACAAAATCCTTTACTGTAGAATATTAAAACCTCTAAAGTTGTGGGGGTTTCAAATCACAAACTTTAACTCATTCACAGCCAGCAGCTTTTTCTTTAAGACCTATTGAGGATGGATCCTAGCTGAAAGCAGAGAATACCAGAAGGATGTTTATCTGTGTTTTATTGACTACGCAAAGACATTTGACCGTGTGGATCATAAAAAACTATTCTGTTTTTAACATTGTAAAGAATGGGAATTCCAGAACACTTAATTGTGCTTATGAGGAACCTTTACATAGATCAAGAGGCAGTTGTTCAGACAGAACAAGGGGATACTGATTGGTTTAAAGTCAGGAAAGGTGTGTGTCAGGGTTGTATTCTTTCACCATACCTATTTAATCTGTATGCTGAACAAATAATACCAGAAGCTGGACTATATGAAGAATGGGGCATCAGCATTGGAGGAAGACTCATTCATCAACAACCTGTGTTATGCAGATGACACAACCTTGCTTGCTGAAAGTGAAGAGGACTTGAAGCACTTACTAATGAAGATCAAAGACCACAGCATTTAGTATGTATTGCACCTCAACATAAAGAAAACAAAAATCCTCACAGCAGGACCAATGAGCAACATCATGATAAATGGAGAAAAGATTGAAGTTGTCAAGGATTTCATTTTACTTGGATCCACAATCAACAGGCATGGAAGCAGCAGTCAAGAAATCAAAAGACGCATTGCATTGGGTAAATCTGCTGCAAAGGACCTCTTCAAAGTGTTGAAGAGCAAAGATGTCACCCTGAAGACTAAGTTGTGCCTGACCCAAGCCATGGTATTTTCAATCTCATCATATGCATGTGAAAGCTGGACAATGAATAAGGAAGACCAAAGGAAAGTTGATGCCTTTCAATTGTGGTGTTGGTGAAGAATATTGAATATACCATGGACTGCCAGAAGAACGAACAAATCTGTCTTGGAAGAAGTACAGTCAGAATGCTCCTTAGAAGCAAGGATGGCAAGACCGTGTCTTACATACTTTGGACATGTTGTCAGGAGGGATTAGTCCCTGGAGAAGGACATCATGCTTGGCAGAGTACAGGGTCAGCAGAAAAGAGGAAGACCCTCAATGAGATGGATTGACACAGTGACTGCAACAATGAGCTCAAGCATAACAACGATTTTGAGGATGGCGCAGGACCGGGTAGTGTTTCGTTCTGTTGTGCATAGGGTCGCTATGAGTTTGAACCAACTCGACGGCACCTGACAACAACAACAGCAACGAGGATATGCATTCCTTTTTATAGAGTTCACAAACTCCTGCTAATTTATTAGGGAGAGTTTTTTTTTTAATCAAAATGGAATTGTCACATTAAATTTACTGATCATGGAGAAATCATTTTCGATTTGCCTGATGCTGATCCTTCTAAACAGATTCTGAGGTCTTGTGCCACCTTTAGGCATCTTTCTGAATCCCAAGAAGCTGTGTAAACTTTAGATTGTCTTTCTACTGTGCCAGGCAATTTACTGGCCAGCTCATCCACAGAGGTTAGCCAGGTTCTGCAGCAGAACCATTAAAGTCCAGACTGATGCATTAAAACCTTTACCTAAAGTTTCTCAATACCCTTTGAAATGGGAGGGCAGAGATGGATTGGCGCATATTATTCAAAATTTCCTGGCCAAAGGGTTCATCATTCTTTGTACTCGCCCATGCAACACTCCTGTATTTCCAGTGAAGAAACCCAATGGCCGTGTTTGGAGATTTGTGCAAGATTTAAGGGCAGTTAACCATATCGTGGAAACCCTGGTGGCATAGTGGTTAAGCGCTACGGTTGCTAACCAAAGGGTCAGCTGTTCGAATCTGCCAGGTGCTCCTTGGAAACTCTACGGGGCAGTTCTACTCGGTCCTATAGGGTCGCTATGAGTCGGAATCGATGCAAAGGCACTGGGTTTGGTTTTGGTTTAACCATATTGTCATCCAAAGATTCCCTGTTATGACCAATTCCCATCTACTTCTTTCTAATGTATCCTCAGATGCAATACATTTTACAATAGTAGATTTATGCAATGCCTTTTTCAGCATTCCTGTGCATCCAGTCAGTATTTGTTCACGTTCACCTGGGATAATCAACAGTATACCTGGAGTGTCATACCCCAGGGGTTTACTGAATCTCCCACCTGTTTTTCTCAGATTTTGCATTGTGATTCGCAGCCCTTGCAGTTTGCAAAGGGATCTACCTTACTGTAATATGTGGATGATCTTTTGCTCTGTTCAAATTCATTGCAAGCCTGCATAAAGGACAGTGTTTTGCTGTGGCAACTTTTAGCAACTAAAGGGTACAAAGTGTCCAGAGGAAAATTACAGCTAGCATTACCAGCAATGAAATATATGGGGCATATTATCACTGCACAAGGGGTTTCCATAGATCCCAAGAAGGATGCCATTATGGTCTTCCCTCTCCCCACGACAAAGAAGCAATTAAGAGGATTTATGGGTCTCTGCAGTTACTATCAGCATGGATTCCTAATTTTTCACTAATGGCTTGGCCTTTATGCCAGTTTTTAAAGGGGCCTGCACCCAACTCTTTTCAATTATCAGAAGAAGGCACCCATGCCGTCTGTAATTTAAGGGGTCGCTACTTACTTTTTTTTACTTACTACCTCAGCTTTGGGTTTTCCTAATTATAATTTGGGTTTTCATTTTATGTCTTACAGACAGCTGAGAATGCCATGGGGGTTCTGACTCAAAACCACAGAGGTCAGCAGCGACCTGTTAGTTACTATAGCTTACAGTTAGACCCAGTTGCTTCCAGATATCCTCCCTGCCTTACAGCAGTCACAGCAGCAGCTAGATTAGTGGAAGCTACATCAGACACAGTACTTGGGAATTTTCTGGATGTTTATGTCTCCCATGCAGCATTTGCTTTTTTGACCTCTGTTTTAATTCAGCACATTTCAGCCAGGAGACTAATTTCTTATAAAGTTCTTCTCTTGGCTGCCCATAATGTCTGGTTATGGACAGTTAACTCCTTGAAGCTTGTAACTTTGTTGCCTTTCCAGATGATACTATTTCCCATGACTGACTTGATTTAACCGACCAATTGTTAACTCCCAGGTAAGACTTGCAAGAAACCGCTCTCCTAATCTTTCTTTAGGTTTTTTTGCAGATGTATCTTATCTTAAGCCAGTCTATTCTACTTCTCATTACCAGGGAGCATACATTATTACAGCATCCAATGAAGTCTTGGAAAGTGGCGCCCTTCCTGGAGTTCCTTCAGCCCAGCAAGCTGAATCAGTTGCACTCACCAGGGCTTGCAAACCAGCTTCTGGATAGTCAGTAACCATTTAGACAGACTAGAGATATTATTTCTGGGTTGCACATGATTTGGGGGTGCTATGGAAACAAAAGGCATTTCTAATGTCTTCTGTGACCCAAATTAAAAATAGCCTCTTAGTTGTTGACCTTTTAGAAGCCCTTTTGCTACTCTCAGAAATAGCAGCAGTTGGGCGGGGCCGAGATGGCGGACTAGGTGGACGCTACCGCGGATCCCTCTTGCAACAAAGACTCGGAAAAACAAGTGAATCGATCACATACATAACAATCTACGAACTCTGAACAACAAACACAGACTTAGAGACGGAGAACGAACAAATACGGGCAGACAGAGATCGTTTTCAGAACTAGGAGCCAGCGTACCAGACAGTTGACCTTTGGAGCCCGAGCAAACTTGCCAAAACCAAAGACAAACAAAAAATTTTAAAAGCAGCCAGGGAGAAAAGAAAGGTTTCCTTCAAAGGAGAATCAATAAGAATAAGTTCAGACTACTCAGCAGAAACCATGCAGGCAAGAAGGGAATGGGACGAAGTATACAGAGCACTGAAGGAGAAAAACTGCCAACCAAGGATCATATATCCAGCAAAACTCTCTCTGAAATATGAAGGAGAAATTAAGATATTTACAGATAAACACAAGTTTAGAGAATTTGCAAAAACTAAACCAAGACTGCAAGAAATGCTAAAGGAGATTGTTTGGCCTGATGACCAATAATATCAGGTACCAGCACAATACAAGGTCACAAAACTGAACGTCCTGATATCAACGCAACTCAAAAAGGGAAAGCACAAAAACAAACAAATTAAGATTAATTCTAATAAATAAATAAATAAACAAACAAACAAAATAATACACATAACAGGAAATCATGGAAATCAATAGATAAAAGATCACAATAATCAAAAAGAGGGACTAAATATAGGAGGCATTGAACTGCCAGATGGAGAGTGATACAAGGCGATATAGAACGATACAAGTTAGGTTTTTACTTAGAAAAATAGGGGTAAATAATAAGGTAACCACAAAAAGGAATATCAATTCCATAACTCAAGAAAAAAGCCAAGAAAAACGTAACGACTCAACAAACATAAAGTTAAACATTATGAAAATGAGGATCTCACAATCTACTAAGAAAAACGTCTCAGCACAAAAAAGTATGTGGAAAAATGAAATGGCCAACAACACAAATGAACAGGCATCAAAATGACAGCACTAAAAACTTATATATAATTACGCTGAATGTAAATGGACTAAATGCACCAATAAAGAGACAGAGAGTCACGGACTGGATAAAGAAACACGATCCATCTATATGCTGCCTACAAGAGACACACCTTAGACTTAGAGACACAAACAAACTAAAACTCAGAGGATGGAAAAAAATATATCAAGCAAATAATAAACAAAAAAGAAGAGGAGTAGCAATATTAATTTCTGACAAAATAGACTTTAAACTTAAATCCACCACAAAGGATAAAGAAGGACACTATATAATGATAAAAGGGACAATTGATCAGGAAGACATAACCATATTAAATATTTACGCACCCAATGACAGGGCTGCAAGATACATAAATCAAATTTTAACAGAATTGAAAAGTGAGACACCTCCACATTTATAGTAGGAGACTTCAACACATCACTTTCGGAGAAGGACAGGACATCCAGTAAGAAGCTCAACAGAGACACAGAAGACCTACTTACAACAATCAACCAACTTGACCTCATAGACTTATACAGAACTCTCCACCCAACTGCTGCAAAATATACTTTTTTTTCTAGCGCACATGGAACATTCTCTAGAATAGACCACATATTAGGTCACAAAACAAATCTTTGCAGAATCCAAAACATCGAAATATTACAAAGCATCTTCTCAGACCACAAGGCAATGAAGCTAGAAATCAATAACAGAAAAACTAGGGAAAAGAAATCAAATACTTGGAAAATGAACAATACCCTCCTGAAAAAAGACTGGGTTATAGAAGACATCAAGGAGGGAATAAGGAAATTCTTAGAAAGCAACGAGAATGAAAATACTTCCTATCAAAACCTCTGGGACACAGCAAAAGCAGTGCTCAGAGGCCAATTTATATCGATAAATGCACACATACAAAAAGAAGAAAGAGCCCAAATCAGAGAACTGTCCCTACAACTTGAACAAATAGAAAGTGAGCAACAAAAGAATCCATCAGGCACCAGAAGAAAAAAAATAATAAAAATTAGAGCTGAACTAAATGAATTAGAGAACAGAAAAACAATTGAAAGAGTTAACAAAGCCAAAAGCTGGTTCTTCGAAAAAATTAACAAAATTGATAAACCATTGGCTAGACTGACTAAAGAAAAACAGGAAAGGAAACAAATAACCCAAATAAGAAATGAGAAGGACCACATCACAACATAGCCAAATGAAAGTAAAAGAATCATTTCAGATTACTACGTAAAATTGTACTCTAACAAATTTGAAAACCTAGAAGAAATGGATAAATTCTTGGAAAATTACTACCTACCTAAACTAACACATTCAGAAGTAGAACAACTAAATAGACCCATAACAAAAAAAGAGATTGAAACGGTAATCAAAAAACTTCCAACAAAAAAAAGTCCTGGCCCAGACGGCTTCACTGCAGAGTTCTACCAAACCTTCAGAGAAGACCTAACACCACTACTACTGAAGGTATTTCAAAGCATAGAAAAAGAAGGCATACTACCCAACTCATTCTATGAAGCCACCATCTCCCTGATACCAAAACAAGGTAAAGACATTACAAAAAAAGAAAATTTTAGACCTATATCCCTCATGAACGTAGATGCAAAAATCCTCAACAAAATTCTAGCCAATAGAATCCAACAACACATCAAAAAAATAATTCACCCTGATCAAGTGGGATTTATACCAGGTATGCAAGGCTGGTTTAATATCAGAAAAACCATTAATGTAATCCATAACATAAATAAAACAAAAGATAAAAACCACATGATCTTATCAATAGATGCAGAAAAGGCATTTGACAAAGTTCAACACCCATTCATGATAAAAACTCTTACCAAAATAGGAATTGAAGGAAAATTCCTCAACATAATAAAGGGCATCTATGCAAAGCCAACAGCCAATATCACTCTAAATGGAGAGAACCTGAAAGCATTTCCCTTGAGAACGGGAACCAGACAAGGATGCCCTTTATCACCGCTCTTATTCAACATCGTACTTGAAGTCCTAACCAGGGCAATTAGGCTAGACAAAGAAATAAAGAGTATCTAGATTGGCAAGGAGGAAGTAAAGCTATCACTATTTGCAGGTGACATGATCGTATACATGGAAAACCCTAAGGAATCCTCCAGAAAACTACTGAAACTAATAGAAGAGTTTGGCAGAGTCTCAGGTTATAAAATAAACATACAAAAATCACTTGGATTCCTCTACATCAACAAAAAGAACACCGAAGAGGAAATAACCAAATCAATACCATTCACAGTAGCCCCCATGAAGATAAAATACTTAGGAATAAATCTTACCAAGGATGTAAAAGACCTATACAAAGAAAACTATAAAACTCTGCTAGAAGAAATTCAAAAGGACATACTTAAGTGGAAAAACATACCCTGCTCATGGATAGGAAGACTTAACATAGTAAAAATGTCTATTCTACCAAAAGCCATCTATACATATAACGCACTTCCAATCCAAATACCAATGTCATATTTTAAGGGGATAGAGAAATCACTAATTTCATATGGAAGGGAAAGAAGCCCCGGATAAGCAAAGCATTACTGAAAAAGAAGAAGAAAGTGGGAGGCCTCACTCTACCTGATTTCAGAACCTATTATACAGCTACAGTAGTCAAAACAGCCTGGTACTGGTACAACAACAGGCACATAGACCAATGGAACAGAATTGAGAACCCAGACATAAATCCATCCATGTATGAGCAGCTGATATTTGACAAAGGCCCAGTGTCAGTCAATTGAGGAAATGATAGTCTTTTTAACAAATGGTGCTGGCATAACTGGATATCCATTTGCAAAAGAATGAAACAGGACCCATACCTCACACCATGCACAAAAACTAACTCCAAGTGGATCAAAGACCTAAACGTAAAGACTAAAACGATAAAGATCATGGAAGAAAAAATAGGGACAACCCTAGGAGCCCTAATACAGGGCATAAACAGAATACAAAACATTACCAAAAATGATGAAGAGAAACCAGATAACTGGGAACTCCTAAAAATCAAACACCTATGCTCATCTAAAGACTTCACCAAAAGAGTAAAAAGACCACCTACAGACTGGGAAAGAATATTCAGCTATGACATCTCCGACCAGCGCCTGATCTCTAAAATCTACATGATTCTGTCAAAACTCAACCACAAAAAGACAAACAACCCAATCAAGAAGTGGGCAAAGGAGATGAACACACATTTCACTAAAGAAGATATTCAGGCAGCCAACAGATACATGAGAAAATGCTCCCGATCATTAGCCATTAGAGAAATGCAAATTAAAACTACGATGAGATTCCATCTCACACCAACTAGACTGGCATTAATCCAAAAAACACAAAATAATAAATGCTGGAGAGGCTGCGGAGAGATTGGAACTCTCATACACTGCTGGTGGGATTGTAAAATGGTACGACCACTTTGGAAATCCATCTGGCGTTATCTTAAACAGTTAGAAATAGAACTACCATACAACCCAGAAATCCCACTCCTCGGAATATACCCTAGAGATACAAGAGCCTTCATACAAACAGATATATGCACACCCATGTTTATTGCAGCTCTGTTTACAATAGCAAAAAGCTGGAAGCAACCAAGATGTCCGTCAATGGATGAATGGATAAATAAATTGTAGTATATTCACACAAAGGAATACTACGCATTGATAAAGAACAGTGACGAATCTCTGAAACATTTCATAACATGGAGGAATCTGGAAGGCATTATGCTGAGCGAAATGAGTCAGAGGCAAAAGGACAAATATTGTATAAGACCACTATTATAAGATCTTGAGAAATAGAAAAAACGGAGAAGAACACATACTTTTGTGGTTACAAAGGGGGGAGGGAGGGAGGGAGGGAGAGGGCTTTTTATTGATCAATCTGTAGATAAGAACTGCTTTGGGTGAACGGAAAGACAACACTCAATACAAGGAAGGTCAGCCTAACTGGACTGGACTAAAAGCAAAGAGGTTTCCGGGATAAAATGAAAGCATCAAAGGTCAGCGGAGCAGGGGCTGGGGTCTGGGGAACATGGTTTGAGGGGACTTCTAAGTCAATGGGCAAAATAATTCTATTATGAAAACATTCTGCATCACACTTTGAATTGTGGCGCCTGGGGTCCTAAAAGCCAACAAGCGGCCACCTAAGATACATCATTTGGTCTCAACCCACCTGGAGCAAAGGCAAAGGAAGAACACCCAGGTCACACGACAACTAAGAACCCAAGAGACAGAAAGGGCCACATGAACCAGAGACCTACCTTATCCTGAGACCAGAAGAACTAGTTGGTGCCCGGCCACAATCGATGTCTGCCCTGTTAGGGAGCACAACAGACAACTCCTGAGGGAGCAGGAGACCAATGGAATACAGACCCCAAATTCTCATAAAAAGACCATACCTAATGGTATGACTGCGACTAGAGGAATCCCAGAGACAATGCTCCCCAGAACTTCTGATGGCACAGGACAGGAACCATCCCCGAAGACAACTCATCAGGCATGAAAAGGACTGGTCAGCGGGGGGGGGGGGGGAGAGATGCTGATGAAGAGTGAGCTATTTAAATCAGGTGGACACTGGAGAGTGTGTTGGCAACTCTTGACTGGAGGGGGGATGGGAAGATAGAGAGAGAGGGAAGATAGCAAAATTGGCATGAAACGAGAGACTGAAAGGGTTGACTCAATAGGGGGAGAGCAAGTGGGAAAAGGGAGTAAGGTGTATGTAAACCTACATGTGACAGACTGATTGGAATGGTAAATGTTCACTTGAAGCTTAATAAAAATTAATTAAAAAAAAAGAAATAGCAGCAGTTAAAATACAGGCTCATCAGCCAAAAGGGATGCCTCAAACTGAAGAGGTTAAAGGCAATAATTTGGCAGATGCCACAGCTAAGAAAGTGGCTTCTGGCTCCCTCCAAAACCAGCCCCCAAATGAGAGAATGATGGACTATTTTGACCAAGATTCTGATCATCAAGTAATTATGGCTTCCTTAGCCATTAACTTAAAGTGGGCCCTGGATGATAAAGCCACCTCCTGGTCTCAGTCTGGGTGTATTCAAGACCTTATTACTGGTCTGTGGGTTGGATCCAATAAGAAGCTGGTCCTTCCAAGGTGCTTACATGTTCCTGTGGTTAAGGCTTCACTGACCATTTATGGGCCTATGGAAATGAATGACCTGATCCATAGTTTAAATCAACATTTTTGGCAACTTGTTCAGTAGCCATAGCTTATGTACTTTACTATGATTTTGAGAATCTTCCCCAAACTCCAACATTAGACTCTCCCCCCTTAGTCCAAGCTCCCATGGTTGGAAAGGTAACAGGTAGTCCCTGTAAAGCCTTCACCATGTGAGTCAGCAGTTACTAAAGATTTGTTAGTTGAGGAAATTACCCCTACATGAACTATCTGGCATTTCCTCAGAAGCCATTACATTATGGCTCCAAAAAGTGAAAAGCATATGTGGAAACAGGAGTGCTCTTGACCAAACTGGGACACAGGTTTTTGGGAGAGACCACCCCCCGACTGAGAGTTGGTGATGCCTAAATCCTTGCGATTTCCATTGATTCAAGATTCATAAACACAACCCTGTAGGCTGAGATAAATTAATGGAATTAGTGAGCAAATATCATTGGGGACATTTTCAGAAAGCAGCAGACCAGATAGCGAGACAATGCCCTACTTGTTCTCTACTTAATCCAGACAAATTTTATCGCCCCCCTCAGGGTCAATGTCCTTTGCCATCTGGTCCTATGCTTGAATGGCAAATTGACTTTGTCCAGATGCTTTCTTCCTGCGGGTATAAATATATTCTTGTTACGGTTTGTAGATTTTCATATTGGGTTGAGACTTTTCCCAACAGGCGCACTATCTCCAGCTTTGTAGCCAAGAAACTTAGAAAATATCATCCTAACTTGGGGTGCCCCTGATCTTTTTGTAGTTATTGGGGCACTCATTTTATTGGTTAAGTTATTAAAGAAATTTGCTCAGTTTTTCAAGGGCTTCATTGTCCTTATCATCCCCAGTCTTTAGGACTGGCAAAAAGAGTTAACGGTGTTATTAAAATTCAGTTAGCAAAACTAACTTCCTCTCTTGGCCTATTGTCTTAGTTATCTAGTGCTGCTACAAAAGAAATACCACAGTGGATGACTTCAACAAAGAGAAGTTTATTCTTTCACGGTCCAGTAGGCTAGAAGTCTGAATTCAGGGCACCAGCTCTAGGGGAATGTCCTCATCAGCTCTAGAGGAAGGTCCACATCATCAATCTTCTCCCAGTCAAGGAGCTTCCCAGTGCAGGGACCCAGGGTCCAAAGGACATGATATGCTCCCAGTGCTTCTTTCTTAGTGGAGTGAGGTCCCCCACTCTCTACTCACTTCCCTTTCCTTTCATCTCTTTTAAGATAAAAGGTGGTGCAGGCTACACCCCAGGGAAACTCCCTTTATGTTGGATCAGGGATGTGACTTTAGCAAGGGTATTACAACCCCACCCTAATCCTCTTTAGCAATCTAATTTTGCCTCATTAACCACAGACAGAGATTAGGGTTTACATCATATAGGAAGATTATATCAATCACAAAATGGAGGACAACCACACAATACTGGGAATCATGGTCTAATCAAGTTGACACACATTTTAGGGGGACACAATTCAACCTATGACACCTATCTTGGGACCATGTTCCCCCTTTGGTTTTATTAAACTTAAGGGCTACCCCCTTTGGACCTCATAAATTGACCCCTTTTGAAATTGTTAGTGGGAAACCCATGAGTCTGCCATATGGTTCACCTTTCCTTGATTCTAATCTTTTACAGACTAGTCTAGTTTACTGAAATACTATCAGGCTTTGCTTCAAAATGAAAAAGAAAAGGCCTCTATGTTAAAAAAGGCTTTTGATAATCAGACCTCAACACAGAACATGGCACCTCATGTTGTGCCTGGGGATTACGTTTATTGGAAAAGACATCAGCTAAGAGATTCTCTTGAACCTAAGTGGAAGGGACCCTACTTAGTCCTTTTAACAAACCCCATGTGCTGCTAAATTTCAGGGGATTAAAGATTGGATCCACTTGTTCCCATTGAAGAAAGCTCATGTGTATACTACCTGAACTGTTCAGCCAACTGAAGGACTGAAGCTAAAGTTCCACAGAGTCCAGATGAGAAACCAATGACAGCAAGAGTGAACTGCCATAGGAGCCCTCACACTACCTGATTTTAGAGCCTATTATATCACTACAGTAGTCAAAACATCCTGGTACTGGTACAATAACAGATACATAGACCAATGGAACAGATTTGAGAATCCAGATGTAAATTCATCCATCTATGAGCGGCTGATATTTGCAAAGGCCCGAAGTCCATTAAATGGGGAAAAGGCAGTCTCTTTAATAAATGGTGCTGGCATAATTGGATATCCACCTGCAAAAAAATGAAACAAGACTGATACATCACACCATGTACAAAAACTAACTCAAAATGGATCAAAAACCCAAATATAAAATCTAAAGCAATAAAGATTATGGAAGAAAAAATAGCGACAACCCTAAGATCCCTAATCCATGGCATAAACAGAATACAAACTATAACTAACAATGTACAAACACCAGAAGAGAAACTAGATAACAGGGAACTAACTACTAGAAATCAAACACTTATGCTCATCCAAAGACCACCAAAAGAGTAAAAAGACAACCTACAGACTGGGAAAAATTTGTTGGCTATGACGTGTCCAGTCAGAGTCTAATCTCTAAAATCTACAAGATACTGCAAAACTTCAACCACAAAAAGACAAACAACCCAATTAAAAAATGGACAAAGGATCTGTACAGGCACTTCACCAAAGAAAGAAGACTTTCAGGTGGCTAACAGATACATGAGGAAATGCTCACAATTATTAACCATTAGGGAAATGCAAATCAAAACTACAATGAGATGCCATCTCACCCCAACAAAGCTAGTATTAATCCAAAAAACACAGAATAATAAATGTTGGAGAGGTTGTGGAGAGACTGGAACGCTTATACACTGCTGGCGGGAATGTAAAATGGTACAACCACTTTGGAAATCGCTTTGGCACTTCCTTAAAAAGCTAGAAATAGAACTACCATATACCATCCAGCAATCACACTCCTTGGAGTATATCCTAGAGAAATAAGAGCCATCACACAAATAGATATATGCACACCCATGTTCACTGCAGCACTGTTTACAATAGCAAAAAGATGGAAACAACCTAGGTGCCCATCAATGGACGAATGGATAAACAAATTATGGTATATTCACACTATGGAATAATATACAACAATAAAGAACAATGATCTCATAACATGGATGAATCTGGAAGGCATTATGCTGAGTAAAATTAGTTCCAAAAGGACAAATATTGTGTGAGATCACTATTATAAGAGCTCAAGAAAATGTTTAAACACAGAAGAAAACATTCTTTGATGGTTACGAGGGTGGGGAGGAAGGAGGAGGGGACTTCACTAACTAGAGAGTAGACAAGAATTATCTTAGGTGAAGGGAAAGACAACACACTATACAGGGGAAATCAAGACAACCGGACTAAACCAAAACCCAAGAAGTTTCCTGAACACAATCAAACACTTCAATGGACAGAGTAGCAGAGACAGGGTTATGGGGACCATGGCTTTGAGGGACTTCTAGGTCAACAGGCATAACAAAGTTTATTGAGAAAATGTTCTGCATTGCACTTTGGTGAGTGGTGTCTGGAGTCTTAAAAGCTTGCAAGCGCCCATCTAAGATGCATCAATTGGTCCCAATCCATCTGGAGCAAAGGAGAATGAAGAACACCAAAGACACAAGGAAAATACGAGCCCAAGAGACGGAAAGGGCCACATAAGCCAGAGACTCCATCAGCCTGAGACCAGAAGAACTAGATGGTGCCCAGCTACCACCAATGACCGCCCTGACAGGGAACACAACAGAGAGTCCCTGCCAGAGTGGAAGAAAGTTAGGGTGCAGAACTCAAATTTTAGTATGAAGACCAGATTTAAAGATCTGACTGAGACTGGAGGAACCCCAGAAGACATGGCCCCTGGACTCTGTTAACCCAGAATTAAAACCATTCCCTAAGCCCACTCTTCAGACCAAGATTAGACTGAACTATAAGCTATGAGTCGGAATCGACTCGATGATAGTGGGTTTTATAAGACATAAAATGAGACTCGTGAAGAGTGTGCTTCTTAGTTCAAGGAGATACACAAAACTAAATGGGCAGTTCCTGTCCGGAGAAGAGATGAGAAGGCAGATAGGGATAGGAGCTGGTTGAATGGACTAGGGAAATCTGGGGTGGAAAGGAGGAGTGTGCTATCACATTAGAGGGAAAGCAACTAGGGTCACATAACAATGTGTGTAAATTTTTGTATGAGAAACTAACTTGAGCTGTAAGCTTCCACCTAAAGCATAATAATAATAATAAAACTCTAAAATTAAAAAGAGGATAAAGGATTTGAATAAATATTTCTCTAAAGAAGACTCACAAAAGGCCAATAAGCTCATTAAAAGTTGCTCAACATCATTAATCGTTACCAAAACCCCCGCTGCCGTTGATTCAATTCAAGATTCTGACTCATAGCAACACTATAGGACAGAGTAGAACTGCCTCATAAGGTTTCCAAGGAGCAGCTGGTAGATTGAAACTGCCGACCCTTTGGTTAGCATCTGAGCTCTTAACCACTGTGCCACCAGGGCTCCGCATTATTCATTAGGGAAATGTAAATTGTAACAATAATTAGCTACCATATCACCCTCACTAGGATGGCTATGATAAAAAATATGGGCAATAACAAGTGTTGGCGAGGATGTAGAGAAATTGGAATACTCATACGTGTTGATGGGAATGTAAAGCGGTGCAACTGCTGAGGAAAACAGTTTGGCAATTTCTCAAAAAGTTAAACATAAAATTATCATATGACCTAACAATTCCACTCCTGGGTATATGCCCAAGGGATTTGAAAACATATGTCCAAACAAAAGATGGTATACTAATGTTTATAGCTGGATTGTTAATAATAGTCAAAAGTGAAAACAACCCAATCTAATCAATGGATAAACAAAATGTGGCATATTGATACCATGGAATATTGTTCGGCAATTTAAAAAATGAAGTGCTGGTACATGCTACAACATGGATGAACCTTGAAAACATTATGGTAAGTGAAAGAAGCCTCACAAAAGGCCACATATTGTATGATTCCATTTACACGAAATATTCAGAATAGGCAAATTGATAGAGAAAGAAAGTACACAGATTAGTGGTTTTCAGGGGCTGGAGGACTTGCAGGAAATGAGGAGTGACTGCTAATAGGTATGGGGTTTCTTTTGGGGGTTATGAAACCGTTCTAAAGTTGATTGTGGCTATGGTTGCACTACTCTGTGAATACACTAATTGTACACTTTAAGTAGGTGAATTATATGGTGAGTTATATCTCAATAATGCTGCTAAAAATCCAATTAATAACGTAAATTCAAAATGATTAGTTTAAAGCCCCATGATATCAAGATTCTAAAAAATCACACCTTGTATTCTTCCTTATTACATTTTTATAGCAAAAATGAGATAGATGTCCTGGAACTTATACTGAAAACAGTTCAAGTACTTAATATGAACTTAAAAATGAGAAGCCAGAGACAGGCATAGACTTGTATTTATAATGACAAACACATATTTCGTAGATTCTACCAAACTCCCCAAGCTCAATTAAGAAAGTCAACACAGATATGTTTCTTTTGTTTTTATTTCTTTCAGATGCTAGGTATTTAAGAAGCACCTCTACTAGTGTAGGTTTTTTTTTTTTCGTGAAATCTCTACAGTTCCTTTTAAAATGTTTTGTTTTACTCTTAGTCCTGACTTCTTAGTCATCAATTTTCATGTCAGACAATTATGACATCTCAGCTAAAAAAGCCATAGTTACAATTTTTCATAAACTTCCCTTTTCCTGAAAATAATATTCAATGTTTTTTGAGTACTGGCTTTTTGTCAGGCATATATTTTGTGCTTTACATGCACTATCTCATTTAATATGATGAACTATATTTATGAGGTAGGTTCTGATATTATGCCCATTCAAATATGAGAAAACTGAGGTTCAAACATGTTCAATAAGATTATTTAGATGGCAAAGGATAAAACCAAAATTTGAACGAGGTTTCTTATGTGCTTCCAAAGCTTTGCTTTTATTAACCTTATTACCTTCTGTCTTAATTTCTCTAAGAAGAACAGTATGATAATACAAAGAGTGCTGGACCAGAAGTTAAAGGCCTGAGCTCTAGTGCCAACTCCAACTCTTACTAGCTCTTTGATTTTAATGTTAGTCTCTGTTTCATCATTTGCAGGACAGGGATAATAATATGTGCCCTGCCTACTTCACTGGATGGTAGTTAAATGCTCAACAAATATTATGATTCCTCAGAGGCAGGGAAGCATAATCTGCAATCCTTTCCATTTTATAGAAACATGATAATCTCCAGCCTAAGGTTCAATGGTATATCCAATAATTATACATGTAAACACTGTTAACTGGGGACCCACTGATTTAGACTTTGTAATGAATTAGGACCTGGGCATAAACATACCATTGTACCATCTAGAAAAGAAAACATGCTAAGTAAAACTGAGTTATAAAAGATCAAAGTTCAGGAATAACCAGCTTTAAGTTCCTTTAAACTCTTCAGACACATCTATACTCAAGCAGTTTATATGCAAATGTCTGTACTTAATAGCCACGTAATCTTGGGCAAGTCATTTAACCATCCTGCAACTCATTTTTCTTGTCCATGAAATGGTGATTAATCTTATTTATCTTTTTTTTACTCCCTAAGATTTCTATGAAGATCAAGTGAGTTTAGGTATATAAAAATACTTCATAAACTGTAAAGTGCTAAGAAGCTTAAGGAAATTATTTTTAAATATTGAATAAAACATATTCTCTGATGATTTCTACTAGATAGTGCCATTATTTATCATACAAACACAGCAGTGATAAGACTATACTTCTTCATAAATATTTTCTATTTCAGACTTGTCATTAATTCACATAAATCTTGCCTCTATTAGGCTGCGTAATGATGCTTCACTCTACTACAACTAATTCACTCTAATTTATGTCAGCTGAGAAAAAAATCCAATGACTTCAAGTAGATGTTGTTCTCACATCATTTAGAGCTAGTATTCCTCTGTATTATTTCAATATTAAACTTAGTTTATATGTGGTACACAGTAGACACTAAATGGTGCAAAATTAAAAAAAATTAGAACCTCAAGAATCACCTGTCAAATTAAGTTATAACCAATTATGGAATTATATGACTGATCTTATAATGACAATAATTAATTCTAACTTTGCTTCCTTTTTTTTTCCTCTATACTCATTCCTCAAAAAAGACTAAAATTTATGAATGGCCTTTAATCAAAATGTTTTTGTTGAATCTACTCATCATAATAGATCACTTCAGCTGTTTAATCTTAGCTTTCCCAGTATTAATAAGAACAGAACAACAGCAGCAGCAGCTAACATTTCTCGAACACTTACTATGTTATTTATCCCTTAATGACCCTATTAGACACATAAATATTTTTATCACTTCTATTTTATAAATGTAAAAACAGACACAGAAATGTTAAACAATTTGTCTAAGGACAACCCGCTATTTAGTGGCAAAGTCCAGATTCAAATCCAAGTTTGACACGTAACCCTATTCTGTGCTAAGCTTATAAAAATTCTTAAAGCAATCAATATTCAGACTCCTTTGCAGCTCTTTAAAAAAACAAAACAAATCATAACAAAGCTTTTGCCATTTCAACATTTTTTAAGTGTATAATTCAGTGACGTTGATTGTATTCACCACGTTGTACAACCATCGCCACTATCTATTTCCAATTTTTTTCACCACCATTAATAGAAGCTTGACTTTTGGCAAAGCAGAGGATCAGCAAAAAAGAGGAAGATCCTCAACTAGTGGATTTACACAGTGGCTGCAGCAATGGGCTCAAGCATAATGATTATGAGGATGGTACAGGACCGGGCAGTATTTTGTTCTGTTATACATAGGGTCGCTATCAGTTGAAACTGATTCGACGGCACCTAACAACAAAAACAATAGAAACTCAGTGCCCCCTTAAGCAATGACTCCCTCTTTCCCCTCCTTCAGCCCTTGGTAACCACACTAATCTACTTTCTGTCTCTATGCATTTGCTTATTCTGGTTTGTGCTCTACTGCTAACCTAAAGGTTGGCAGTGTGAACCCACCCAGTGATGCCGAAGAAGAAAAGGCCCAGTGATCTGCCTCCATAAAGATTGTTGTTGTCGTTGTGTGCTGTAGAGTCAATTCTGACTCATAGCGACCACCTGTGACAGAGTAGAACTGCCTCGTAGGGTTTTCTAGGCTGTAATCCTTACCGGACCAGATTGCCAGGTCCTCCTCCTGTGGAGCAGCTGGGTGGGATTGAATCGCCGACCTTTCAGTTAGCAGCACAGAACTTTAACCATTGTACCACCAAGTCTCCTTCCATAAAGATGACAGCCAAGAAAATCCTATGGAGCACAGTTCTACTCAATAACACACGGGGCACCATGAGCTGGAATTGACTCAAGGACAACTAATAAAAAAAAGATATTGCGTATAAGTGGGATCATACAGTATTTGACCTTTTGTGTCTGACTTATTTTATTCAGCATGATGTTTTCAAGGTTCTTCCATGCTGTGGCATGCATCAGGACTTCATTTCTCTTTATGGCTGAGTAGTATTCCATTGGCAAAGTGGTTAAGAGATCAGGCTGCTAACAAAAAGCTGGGCAGTTCGAATCCACCAGCCCCTCCTTGGAAACCCTATGGAACAGTTCTACTCTGTCCTATAGGGTCGCTATGAGTCGGAATCGACTCAACAGCACACAAAAACAAAAGTATCCCATCGTATGGATGGACACATTGTGTCTATCCATCGTCTGCTGATGGACACTTGGGGTTATCTTCACCTTTTGGCTGTTGTGAATAGTACTGCCATAAACATTGGTGCACAAAGTGTTGTGTTTTTAATCTCTTCCCCGGCTCTGGGGGCACTGTGGCTACCGTCTCCCTGGACAGAGGAGGGAACTGCAACTGGAGTTGGTCAGAGACCCCAAGGCCTCCTGTCAGCACATGGTAGAGTGGGCATTTGAGCTCATGCAGTCTGCTGGGGCTTCACTAAGGAGCTTGGGCCACTTCCCTGCTGGTCCAGGTGAACAGCACCCAGGACTTCTGTGACCTCCCAGTGGTTGCTCAGGCACTTTGGGGGGCAGATAAGCATTTTCCTTGTGACATGTCTCCAGCCTCCATGCTGGGGGCAGGGGGCGGGAGGAGCTGAGAATCAGTGCATTCCAGAGCACTGGTCAACTCTTGGAGAGCTGGGCGGTGAGACCTGGCCAAGATGCTGAACCCCTCCCGGGTAACACGGGGAAAGTTGGCATAGTCACGAACATACTTTCCAATTCTAGTTGTTGTTCTTTTTCTTTATTTTTTAAATTTATTGTGCTTTAGTTGAAGGTTCACAGCACAAATTAATTTCTTCCTCTGCGGCTCTTTTATTTCCATAAGACTGTGTCTGTGGAATCTTTAAGGTAGAAAAGCCTTCATACTACGTTTTATTCAATACTGATCTAAAATGTATTTAGGAGATCATATTGGATTCGCTGTATTTGTTTACTATGTGAAAGTTCTGACCAAAACTGCAGAAGTAGGTCTCATAAATTGAATTATGTCCCCCCAAAATTGTGTGTATCAATTGGGCTGGCCATGATTCCTAGTACTGTGTGATTTTCCTATATGTTGTAAATCTTGCCTCTATGATGTTAATGAGGGAGGATGGGCAGCAGTTGTGTTAGTGAGGCAGGACTCAACCTACAGGATTAGATTGTGTCTTGAGGCAATCTCTTGAGATGTAAAAGATAGAAGCAAGCAGAGAGACAGGGGGACCTCATACCACCAAGAAAGCAGTGCCAGGAGCAGAGCACATCCTTTGGACCCGGGGTTCCTGCACAAAGAAGCTCCTAGTCTGGGAAAAGATTGATGAGAAAGCAGGCAGAGACAGAAAGCCTTCCCCTGGAGCTGACACCCTGAATTTGGACTTTTAGCCTACTTTACTGTGAGGAAAAAAAAAAAACAAACCTCTCTTTGTTAAAACCATCTGCTTGTGCTATTTTTGTAATAGCAGCACCAGATGACTAAGACAGTAGGGTATTGGGAATCTCAGAGAGTTTATCAAATAGGAATCATAGAGCTGGAATTACCACAAATGCCAAATTGTGGGCTCAGATTTAAGCTTACATTTTCCATGAATCTTAGTTTTATAAGTTCCCTGAGAGCAAGGATAATGAATGTTTCATTTCTCAAACTCCACTGCACCTAGTAGTTAATGGGTACTCAGTAAATATATAAGGAGAAGAAAGAGGAAGGAAGGACATAAACCAGAATTTTTTTTCTGTGAGTGGCAAGGGCTTTGAACACCACAGACAAATATTTCCAACATGACACTGACTAACTAGTCAATTGTCCTCTAATACTCAGAAGAACAGATCTTCATGGGGACTGGCATAGCTGTACCCTCCATGATAGGGATGTGGCCTCTGATAGATATTTAGAGTTTAAAATATTCTATAGAGATTCTGTTTATAAATAGCATTAGATATTGCCCAGTCCAGAGTGAGTTTTTGCCTAGTTTTGCAAGTGGGGGGAAAGGTCTTTGTGGAAATGAGGTAACGCAGGTATAGTTGTAAAAGCTGCTTTACAAAATGAGATTCAGACTGCAGAAATATCTTTCCCATGAAATGCAAAGTGGGTGTGGTTTCCCAGTTTGTTATATTCTCCATCATCAACCCAAAGGCTTAGGAGGGTCTACACAGTATTGTGGAAGCTGGGAGGTAAAAGAATTGGGGAGAGGAGTGGGAGCAACTTACTTTACCCTAACATTTGAAAGCTATCTACTAGAGAGCTGTCCTATAGTAGGTAACCAACTACTATTTGTTCCCTCTGGCCCTTACTCTTTTATGGCCTAGAATGTCAAGGTTTGCCAAGACATAGAACTTAAATTAGAGAGATAGAGGAAGGAATGAATCAGAAAAACCATTTTGACTTCCTGGTCCCTGAATCTCTGTTCCCATCCATTCATATATTGTAAAAAAAAAAGATACATGGCCATGCATGACTGCCACTCAGGTACTGATTTCCCTATAAAGGTGGCATACTAGGTACCTTAGGCTGGGTTCTCTAGAGAAGCAAAATCAGTGAAGCATATATATATATATATAGAGAGAGAGAGAGAGAGAGAGAGAGAGAGAGAAAGAGATTTATATCAAGGAAATGGCTCACGTGGTTGTAGAGGCTGGAAAGTCCCAAGTCCATGGGTCAGGCTGGAGGCTTCTCCTGACTCACATAGCAGCTGCAGGGGTTGGTGAACCCAAGATCAGTAGGTCAAACAGCAGGCCTCTAGCTCACAGACAGCAGAAGCTGGCGAATCCCAAGATAAACAAGCAAGATTGCAGGCTGCTGGCTCACAGGCTACAGAGGCTAATGAATCCTAAGATGGGCAGGTAAGCCTGCAGGTCACTGGTTTACAGGCTGTGGAGGCTGACAAACCCCAAGATCAGCAGGTTTTATGGATTAAATTGTGTCCCCCATAAATGTGTGTCAACTTGGCTATGCCATGATTCCGAGTACTATGTTGTTGTCCACCATCTTGTGATCTGATGTGATTATCCTCTGTGTTATAAATCCTAACCCTTATGATGTTAATGAGGTAGGATTAGAGGCAGCTATGTTAGTGAGGCATGACTCAATCTACAAGATTAGGTTGTATCTTGAGTCAATGTCTTTTGAGATATAAAAGAGAAAAGTGAGCAGAGAGGAGTGGGACCTCCTACTACCAAGGAAGAAGAGCCAGGAGTCCCTGCACTAAGAAGCTCCTGGATCAGGGGAAGATTAATGACAAGGACCTTGCCCCAGAGCCGACAGAGAGAGAAAGCCCTCCCTGGAGCTGGCACCCTGAATTTGGACTTTTAGCTTCCTAAACTGTGAAAGAATAAATTTCTCTTTGTTAAAGCCATCCACTTGTGGTATTTCTGTTATAGCAGCACTAGATAACTAAGACAGCAGGTAAGCCGGCAGGCCACTGGCTCACACACTGCAGAGGCTGACGAATCCCAAGATCAGCAGGAAAGCTTCTAGATCAAGTCTCAAGAATTGGAGGTCAGCTGAGGATCCAGCTTTAGGATCCAGATCAAGCAAAAGCCTAAGAGCTTTGTCGGAAAGTTCACGTATATTGGATGCAGGCCACGCACCTAAGGAAAAAACCTTTCAACTGATTGGCTGCTCATAGAAGATCTCATCACGGAGGTGATTATATTATATCAGATCTTATTACGGAGGTGATTACATCACTACACAGCTGCAAAACTGCATCATAACCACCAAATCACTGAGAATCATGACCTAGCCAAGTTGACACACAACTTTAACCATCACACTAGATGTTGATAGAAAAGGGGTCAGGAGTCTAGAAAGTTTAGAGGGAGGAGACATGTGTTTTTGTGGAACTGAATGAAGAAGGAGTGGACAGGAAAAGAATACCATTAATCTCTAAAAAAAAAAAAATAAGGGTCATTAATCAAAGCAGGAAACACTTATCCAAGACTAAAAATGAGTTTCCTCTTTCCCAAAATTCAAAAGAGCAAGCCCACGTCGTTCTTGAAGCTTAAAGTGATCATAAATCTCCCGTTTCAGGGGAATAGATCATAAATGGGCATATCACCTAGGAGTTCCCAACAGTCAAGGAGATAGTCAGACCGCAAGGATATAACATATGGCTTCAATAATAATACAGGATACCTGATACAGATTTTCCAAAGCCTTGACCTGCTTGTCAGTTTAGATTGGTGGCATCTCCCTAGGACACAAAGAGAGATCCACTGTAATTGATTAAGAATAAACTGACATAACTAATTTAAAGAGTCACTGTAAGCAGTATATTCAGCACACACACTCAAGTGGACACAAAATATGGGCTATTCATGAGGGATAATTAGAAGGATATTGAGGATCCTAATTTTAACTTTATAAATGGATGTGCTACAATTAAAAAAGGTCAGGAGAGATGTGAAATTTAAAATTGTGACTTTAATGATAAAGGGAATATACATGTGATAGAAAAGACCAAGGAATTGGGGGCTCTGAAAAATAAACTCTGTGGGGCTACAGCTTTTGCTGATTTTTTTTTTCTAACTAAAAACAAACCACTATACTTCCTAAAGAAAAGTGAACTTTGAGCGAGATCAGAACATTTAGCTATGCAGAAAGCAGCTCCTTTTCCAATTTTTAAATGCAGAAAACTCAATTGATTCCCAACTACTTGGCAAACTAATAACATTTGCACTTAGGAAAAGCTGCTTTATCAGAAAAATTGATTCATTGCCCTTAAAACGCCCCAATTTTTTTTTTACTTTTTTTTCTTATTATGCTTTAGGTGAAAGGTTACGGTTCAAATTAATTTCTCATTCAAAAATGTACACACATATTGTTTTGTGACATTGGTTACGATCCCCACAAAGTGACGACATGCTATCCCTTTTCCACTCCAGGTTCCCTGTGTCCATTCATCCAGTTCCCGTCCCTTCCTGCCTTCTCATCTTGCTTTTGAACAGCAGCTGCCCATTTGGTCTTTTATATTTGATTGAACTAAGAAAGACATTCCTCACATGTGTCATTTTTTTGTTTTATAGGCCTGTCTAATCTTTGTCTGAAAAGTGGGCCTCAGGAATGGTTTTGTCCTGGGTGAGCAGAGTGTCGAGGAGTCATAGTTTCGTGGTTCCTCCAGTCTCTGTCAGACCAGTAAGTCTGGTCTTTTTAAGTGAATTTGAATTCAGTTCTGCATTTTTCTCCTGTTCGATCCAGGACTCTCTGTTGTGATCCCTGTCATGACAGACAGTTCTTCTGGTCTCAGGCTGGTGGAGTCTCTGGTTCATGTGGTCTTTAGTCCTTTGAAAACTCCCAAATTTTTAACAGAAAATGGGAGTCATTTTCAAAACAATAACAATAACAACAACAGCAATATACTCATAAACAAAGACAAAAATTCAAAATACCCATGGAAGAAAACCAAAACCAAACCAAATGAAACCAAACAAAGCAAAGCAAAACAAATAAAAACCTTACAAAGTAGCAATAGAATATCTCCTCCGGGCTATGATGACAATTATCAATTGTGACTTAATTGCCCTTTTTAAATTCCTTTCTATCTGATACCAAAGATAATATTTCAAGCACAGATAATGGGGAGGTAACTCCCTCTGTGTTATCTTTCTTCTCCCTGGATGTCCTGAAACCTAAATTAGCTTAAGGCCCGCACATGAACATGGAAGGGTTTGTCTTTATGCTGCTGGTGGTGACCTTCACATTATCATCACTGTCACTGTGGCTGGTCTCATCTTCTTCCCCTATGGGTACCTATGGAATGATCAAGACACAAGGGAAAGTCACAACAGAAATAAGGTACTACACAGAACTTCTGGGAATCAAAGAAGGAGGATTTATGGCATAACGCTGTAAGAAGTCTTAGGGAAGCAGGGTGAAAATAGAGACAAAGTTTAAGAGCCAGTTTTGCTTAACAACAAGCTTTATCCCTTAACCTGTTTGAGGAAAAGACCACTCCCATCTCCCACACAAAAAGTGTTAGATAAGCACCTCATAACCTCTTTTGGAAAAAGGACCACGAGTACAGCATTCTTGTGATATAGTAGGATACACAATTTAATAGCACCAGAAAACCTGGGGGGAGAGTCAACAGTTGGTTCTAGGGTATTTTAGTGGTCTCAGTTGCTGACTATAACCCCTACTTCGCTTCTGTTATTGCTGATATTTTTTCACTCTTTCAAAATTTCAAAAAGTATTATGTCCAGCAAGTCCTCATACAGCCTAGCTCTCCATTGCTATCACTCTCAGCTTCAGGGTAGGCATACTGAAGCTATTTCCGAAGATTATTCCGTATTTTTTATAACACATAAGAATGAAATTTCCTAACCAAATACCAGTGAACTTGCCACTCTCCTCCCAAAAATCTTAGAATGGTTTATTAGAAGATTGGTTTTGAGCGCTTAAAAATGAAAGAGCTACTTACTAAGCCCAAGTGTGGGGTCAAACAAGCAAACAAAAAGCCCAGTAACATCAGACTAACTGCGTTCTCTCTCTTTTTTTTTTTTTTTTGATACAGATCACTGATATGGGTTAGACAACATTGCATTCTCAGCAGAACATTTGACAAGGTCAAATTGTACGGTGTACTGAACTGCTTTTGTATGGCCTATCTAGCCGTGGTCTTCTAACTCTCCCAAAATGATTGACTGGGCCACAAACTTGCAAGGGATTGGTCAGTTTACTATGCAAATTGAGCGATTTGTGGTCTACTGAAAGAATTGTTCAATTCGTGGTCCTGGTGGGAGGACCATGCCCTGAAATTGACAAGGAGTAGGCTTATACTTATACAACGGCCAATCCCAAAGAAGTTCAGGGGAACCTCACTACCATCAAGAAGAGTCTGGAGCAGAGTGGATTCTTTGGACCAAGAACCTGGGGTCCCTGTACTGAGAACCTCCTAGACCCAAAAGAAAGAGCTGTAACACTGAAGATGGTGTGAGAGGCCAAGAGACAATGGCAGTGGGCTTGCCAGCCCATGGAATGAGGCTGCTGCAGTGGACTTGCTGGTCTATGGAGGAAGGCAACTGTGTGTGGTGGGCTTGGTGGCCCACAGAGTGAGGGTTGAGCGCATTCAGGCAGGAGGCCTGCTGGTGCAGCTAAAGGAGCTGTAACACTTACCTGTGCAAGACAGAGGCCTGAGTGTGTCCCGTGGAGAGGTTGCCTTGGATGATCCTGTGCAGGGGTCTTTGTACAGCAGAGTGGAGCCAGATGCCTTTAGGCAGGAGGCTTGCCAGCAGAGTTAAAAGAGCTGTAACACTTGCTTGTGCAGGGCAAGAGAGACTTGAGAGTGCCACATGCAGGGGCTGCAAGCCACTGCCCCACCCCCCGGGCAGCAGGAGCCTAGGTAGCCTGGTGGCAAAAGAGGCCCACAGGCCTGGGCAGCATGGTGGGAGCCAGCAGGAGAGGCCAGAGGCAGAGAAGATGCCTCAGGAGCTGTGCAGGCCCCCCAAGGAGCATGGTGGTAGCCAGAGGCAGTGATGATGTGACGACAGCATCTGACCTAAACCACGGTGTGCCTGCCCAGCCAGCTACATAAGAATGGACATGGGCAATTTGGGGAAGGGTAAGCACTTCCCCTTTAAAAATCTGTTGTTACTACGATGAATCTGTGAAGCATCTCATCACATGGATGAATCTGGAGGGCATTATACTGAGTGAAATAAGTCAATCACAAAAGGGCAAATATTGTATGAGACCACTACTGTAAAAACTCATGAAAAGGTTTATACACAAAAAGAAACAACGATAGTTATGATGGAGGGGAGGGGTGGGGATGGAAAAACACTAAATCGACAATAGATAAGTGGTAACTTTGGTGAAGGGTGAGACAGTACACAATACTGGGGAAGCCAGCACAACCTGTACAAGGCAAGGTCATGGAAGCTCCGTAGACACATCCAAACTCTCTGAGGGACCAAATTGCTGGGCTGAGGGCTGTGTGGACCGTGGTCTCCAGGAACATCTACCTTAATTGGCACAGCATAGCTTATAAAGGAAATGTTCTATATTCTACTTTGGTGAGTAGTGTCTGGGGTCTTAAAAGCCTGTGAGCAGCCACCTAGGATTCTCCACTGGTCTCACTCCTTCAGGAGCAAGGAAGAATAAAGAAGACTAAAGATACAAGGGGAAGATTAGTCCAAAGGACTAATGGACCACATCTACCATGGCCTCCATCAGACTGAGTCCAGTACAACTAGATGGTGCCTGGCTACTACCACCGACCGCTTTGACAGGGATCACAACAGAAGGTCCCTGACAGAGCTGGAGAAAAATGTAGCACACAATTCTAACTCAAAAAGAAACACCAGACTTGCTGGCCTGAGAGAGACTGGAGAAACCCTGAGAGTATGGCCCCTGAACACCCTTTCAGCTCAGTATAATGAAGCCACTCCCGAGGTTCACTCTTCAGCCAAAGATTGGGCAGGCCCATAAAACAAAACAAGACTAAAGGGACACACAAGCCCAAGGGCAAGGACTAGAAGGCAGGAGGGAACAAGAAAGCAGGTAATAGGGAACCCGAAGTTGAGAAGGGAAAGTGTTGATATGTCATGGGGTTGTTAACCAATGTCATAAAATAATATGTGTACTAACTGTTTAATGAGAAACTAGTTTGTTCTGGAAAGCTTCATCTAAAGTACAAAAAAAAAATTTTAATGAAAATAAAAGTTGTTTTGACAAAGAAAAAACAATCTGTTGTTAGTGTTTACTGTTTGCTTTCTATAAATAATAATAATGGCTTTCACTTTGCCAACACTGTGTGTCTTGTGTGTCCAGCTCTATCACAGATGAACGTACACCCGTAGAATGGTTGATGCCAGTGGGTGTATGTGTCGCATTCCTAGCTGTCTATGGCTGCCTGGAAGTTTTGAGGCACAGCTTATCTGTATGTGCAATGAAGATAGACAGACATAGACATACAAATTGTATCCTTGTAGACAAGATGGAGAAATATGGACTGGGCAATAGTACAATTAAGTTGGCTTGTAACTGGTTGAAGTTCTATATGTAAAATATGCTTATGCTGAGGAAGGAATCATTGCAAACCTGTAAGAAAGGTTCTGTTGACAGGACATAGCACTGTTCTGATCCTTTATTCTCTTGGACCCTGTCTCTTCAGAATTTTAATAAGTGGCTTGCATAAAGTAGTAGGCGTACTTAGCAGAGTTTGTTAAGAAGTTATGTAAAAGGGTATATTGGATAACCAAATTGGAATCCAAAAAAAATCTTGCCAGTTTTGAAAAACGGGTCCAATTTTACAAGAATGAAATTTAATAGAAATACACGTGCTTAAAATAAAACCAGTTACACATGTAAAAAATGGGTAGAAATTTGCTTCAGTGTACATATCCTAAGAATTCTACCTGTCAGTACACTCAATACTAAAAGAATGTAAAATACGACTGCAAAAGCAACAGATTTACTTTTGAATGACTTGATAGAAATATGGCATATAGAATGAAGAAGGTAACAATCCTACCTTACTATGCACCAGGCAATCAATTCTAGGAGTATGGCATTCATTTTGGAAAGCCACACCTTATGAGATGATCAAACAAACTGAAATGTGTTCAGGCAACAATTAGGATAGTGAGGGGACTCCCAATCAAGTTATATGAGGAAAGGTTGAAGGGACTGTGAATACATAACCTAGCCTGGTGAAAAGTCAGGGCTGAAGTGACAGTGAAAGGATCATTGTCTTAAAATGTATACTAAGCCTATCATGAGTAAGGAGCATTGGGTTTGCTATGCATGGCCCAGAGGGGTTGAATTAGAATATAGTTAAAAATTATAGCAAGACAGCTCTCTGATAGGTGTAAAGTAGAAAATTTCCAACAGCAGAGCTGTCCAAAGATATAACAGGGTTACACGGAAGGCAATTAACTGCCTATCAATGGAAATATTTAATAACATGCTGGAGTATTATAGAGGAAATCCAAGCACTACGTGGGTAATTAGATTAGATTATCTTTCCTGTGACCAACTCTCAAATGTGGTTTATGATCCTGTGGATGCACTCAAGGTCTAATTTTCAAAAGGATAAATTATATTGACATATTTACTTTTCCTTTTTCTTGCTCCTCAACACTACCCTACCAATAGGCGAGGGAACAAGAAACAAGGGAAAACTCAAAAATCTATGAGTAATTATTTATCCATCTATTTAACTGTCTATCTCTATTCTCTAACAGAAGGATTTATAAAAGAAAAGATAGAGACCACTAGCTAAATATGTATTATCCATATACTTCAATTTTCAGTGGACATTAGTATCCCAACACCACAGAGTTTCTTCTGATTCTTCCCGTTTCCCATTTTCCATACTCTTCAGTTTCCCATATCTCAGTAGTTTTCTGTCCTCCTTGCTCTACTTACATGCTGACCCTGTTCTCCTGAAGAACATCTTTCAGGTGAAAAAATAATTCTGATTGGCTAGGGAAAAAAAAAGTGACATAACAATAAACACCCTGGAAAGCCGTTTGCCCCAAAGCCAGATTGTAGTCAATTCAAAACAGAGGTCTGAGTAGTAATCTTTTTTTTTTTCTTTTTTAAAGTGCAATCCAAGGACTAGAACAAAATTAGAAAAAAGTTAAGATTTAATTCTGAGACTGCATAGAACAGAATACTAAAGCTGAAAGGGATATTAGGGGTCACCTAGTCCAAGTTCTTCATTTTAAAGATGAGGAAACCGAAAACCAGAGAAATGAATCAGTTTTTCCCATAGTTCTATAAGACTTCAGTTTGCTCTAGTTTAATTGCTTCAAAATATATATGATCGCTACAACTGGTTCACTTAATGCTTTTGTTTTGCTTTTTAACTACTTCATTTTGGTTAATGATTCCTTTTTTATAAAAAGGCTTCAGCTTGTGATTTCCTCTTAGTTTGTTCTCGTTTTTGGTTTCGGTTCAAGTCATTACTACTAACCTAATTTTGATTTCCAGTATTTGTAATAGAAATCAGTTTACCAGTGAAAACAAAATATTTTAACTATATTAAGATGATGATCCACAATAAAAAAACATGCACTGGTCTAGGAAGCCTAGGCTATGCTCTTGTAAAAAGAAATGGCTGCATTTAGAATCTCCCTTACCCACTGCTCTCATAATTAAATAAATAAGCTCCAAGAGAAATCTAAATCTAAACTGTTGTTTTCTCCCTGACCAAAAAATAAAATAAAACCAAACCCACTGCCGTGGAGTTGATTCTGACTCATAGCGACCCTATAAGACAGAGTAGAACTGCCCCATAGAGTTTCCAAGGAGCACCTGGCGGATTCGAACTGCCAACCTCTTGGTTAAGAGCCATAGAAATCCTGGTGGTGTAGTGGTTAAGTGCTACAGCTGCTAACCAAGAGCTTGGCAGTTTGAATCCGCCAGGCGCTCCTTGGAAACTCTATGGGGCAGTTCTACTCTGTCCTATAGGGTAGCTATGAGTCGGAACCAACTTGACGAGCAGTGGGTTTTCTCCTTGAGTGCCTGGTAATTCAGTTAATCAACTGTCTAAGACAGGATTTGTTTTACCTCAACCGTCAGAGTTATCAGCAACTCTAATCTATTCAGTCTTGGGAAGATCCTGGGCTGAGAGCTGAGTACAAAATGAAAGTTGACACCCATCACCCTCCAGAGCTAGAACTGCAGAACATGAGACATAAAGATCCCAAGCACACCTTTTTGGGGGCTTGTTCCAATAGCAATCTTTTTTTGAGACCAAGAAAGTTACTCATTTCAATCAGTGGGGAGACCAAGGGTTCCTTTCTGCTGGAAAAGGAAGTGTGATAAATCTCTAGCTACTGCCCCAGAATGTTCCATGGAGGGATGCACATTATGTATTTTTCATCAAAGTACTTAACAAAATCATCTGTAACCCAGTTCTTGTTGTTCATTTTGACTGGATACAGCTGTCACCACAAAGATATCAAGTGTTAATGTGAATAAAAGTTTTCATAACTTACCCCAATAATGATCTCTCCTCCTGCCTATGGGTATTATCATCTATAAATATGAAAAGAAATAGATGTTAAAACCCAAATCAAAGGGAGAGGGGAGGAAAAGGAAGAGGTTGGAGCACGCATTGACTCGAACTGCTAATGGCAGAAAAATCCTAATATGCGGAGCCTTGTTGTGCCACCGGCTCTTGTTTACCCTTCCTTCCAATCTAAATGGACCAGGAGACATTACTGAACTTAAATGTAACTAGGTTTTGTAAGACTTCGTAACAGCCTATAAGAAAGTTGGAGCCCTGGTTGCACAGTGGTTAAGCCTTCAGCTGCTAACAAGTCAGCAGTTCGAATCCGCCAGCTGCTCCTTGGAAACCCTATTTGGCAGTTCTATTCTGTCCTATTGAAGTAGAGAAAATACATTTTCTTTGGTGTTTTAGTATTAAAGTAAAGAGAATATATTTTCTAATTTGTTTTAGTATAGCTGTATTAACTGTGATTAATCTCTAGTCTTTGAAACATATTTGCTCGCTCTGAAATCTGTCTCATGATTGTTCCTTTAAGGAAAAAAGAGGTAATCAATTTTTTTTTATTGTTGATTAAACTATGTTCCTCTCCCAGGAAGACAAAAACACAAGACCGAGATGGCTGAACAAAGCTTAGATCCACTTCAAAGAGAACTCAACATTCCTAGAAATCTCTAAACCCTGACAGAAACCAGGATGGCGTGAAGAGACTGGCAAGACTCCACGATGACGTAAAGAGACTTACAAGGCCTCAGTGATAGATCACTTTATAATCATATCCAACTCAAAGAAAAGCCAGGATTCCTGGAAATCTCTAAACTCTGACCTTCCCCCTGTAAAACCCTCTAGTTAGCCCTTTAGAGTTAGACAGAATTTGGGAGAAATTTAATCCCCTCTGACTCTTGGACACCAGTGTTCAATAAAGCCCTCTTGCTGCTTACCTCCTCCTGTCTCAGTATTGGCTTTGCAGCAGGTGGCTCGAATCCATGATTTGTGGTAACACTATAGGGTCACTATGAGTTGGAATTGACTCGACACCAGCAGGTTTTTTTTTATAAGTTAGAGGAGAGACAACAGCATTCAAAACTTTGGAATTGGGACTGGCATCATTAGTCTCTCCCCCAAATTATCACGAACAAAGAGGGAAGGCAGAGATGGAAAATATTTTATTAAATTTTTTTTCTCCCTCAACACACTCTAAAAGTACTGACATGCTATAACACTCTAGGATTTATTTTCTGCTAAAGCGCTTTTAAGCTAATTTTTTTTTTTAATCCAGGATAAAAGCAAAACAAAACAAAGACCTGTATATGTCAATGTACCCTGGAGACATACTCACATTTATCATTTCATGTCTTAGGAGGCAAAGAAGCAAGAGGGTATATTGATCTTGATTTTGTAGAAGAGGAGACTATGCTATGGAAAGGTTAAGCCACTTTCCCAAGATGAGGCAACAAATCCAAACTATATGTGTTAAATGCTCACCTGTCATATAGGTTTTAAATTGGCTCACCAAACAATACCAGATGACCTACACAGAAGGAGAAAGGTAGAAAGAGTCCTCTGGGGATCAGTTCAAACTGGAAAAGCCTAATTTCCTAGAACATTTCCCCCACTTCTCAAATGTAAACTCATCTAATAAAAAAAAAATGAGAGTAGTTTCAGCTCTTAGGCATGGCATCCATCCCTTAGTTCACTTCAGCTCTCACCTCTAAAAATAATTGCAGCCTCACAGGGTTTAGTAGGAAAACGCCATCGATCTCAAGGCTTAGAAAGTTGCATTGTTCATCATTCTGCCTGTCTTCAGTTAAGGGAACCCCTGATTCAGTCCGACAGTTTTGGGGAAACTAGGAAGTCTAGCCTGACAGAAAGGAAAATGAATTACAAGCCTTTCTGGTAAGGCAAGCAAAAAGTATGGGGACGTAAGAAAATGATTTCCCTTTTGCTCCATGGAAGTTTAAGAAGTGGAAAATCTGAGTAACTCTGAGCCCATGACCAGGAAAGGACCACTTTTGCCTTGGGGTAGTGATAAGAAAATAGGGCCCTGCTCCATAAAGCCAATGTTCTTCAGCTCCTTTCAACTCCAGGTTGTTCCTTGCATCACACCATGCTTCGAATTGCTCTGGTTTCCACTCTCTAGCCCCCACAAGTCTGTCAGTTTGTCGTACTGTGGGAGCTTGCATGTTGCTGTGATGCTGGAAGCTATGCCACCAGTATACAAATACTAGCAGGGTCACCCATGGTAGACAGGTTTCAGCTGAGCTTCGAGACTAAGACAGACTAGGAAGAAGGACCAGGTAGTTGACTTCTGGAAAAAAATTTGCCAGTGAAAACCTTATGAATAGCAATGGAACACTGTCTGATATAGTGCTGGAAGATGAGCCCCTCAGGTTGGAAGGCACTCAAAATGCGATTGGGGAAGAGCTGCCTCCTCAAATGAGTTGACCTTAATGACGTGGAGGGAGTCAAGCTTTCAGGAGTCGTTTGCTGATGGGGCAAGGCTCAAAAAGAGAAGAAACAGCTGCAAACACCCATTAATAATCGGAACATAGAATGTACGAAGTATGAATCTAGGAAAATTGGAAATCATCAAAAATGAAATGGAATGCATAAAGATCGATATCTTAGGCATTAGTGAGCTGAAATGCACTGGTATTGGTCATTGTGAATTGAACAATCTTACAGTCTACTATACCGGGAATGACAAGTGAAGAGGAATGGTGTTGCACTCATTGTCAAAAACAACATTTTAAGATCTATCTTGAAGTAGAACGCTGTCAGTGACAGGATAATATCCATATGCCTACAAGGAAGACCAGTTAATACGACTATTATTCAAATTTAAGCACCAACCACTAAGGCCAAAGATGAAGAAATTGAAGATTTTTACCAACTTCTGCAGTCTGAAATTGATCGAACATGCAATCAGGATGCACTGATAATTATTGGTGATTGAAATTTGAAAGTTGGAAACAAAGCAGAAGGATCGGTAGTTGGAAAACATGGCCTTGGTGATAGAAAGAATGCTGGAGATAGCAGGATTGAATTTTGCAAGACTAATGATTTCTTTGTTGCAAATATCTTTTTTCACCAACATAAATGGCGACTATACAAATGGACCTTGCCAGATGGAATACACAGGAATCAAATTGACTACCTCTGTGGAAAGAGATGATGGAAAAGCTCAATATCATCAGTCAGAACAAGATCACAGGCTGACTGCAGATCAGACCAACAATTATTCATATGCAAGTTCAAGTTGAAACTGAAGAAAATTAGAACAGATAACGAGAACCAAAGTACAACCTTGAGTATATCTCACCTGAATTTAGAGATCATCTCAAGAACAGATCTGATGTGTTGAATACTAACGACCGAAGACGAGGCAACTTGTGGAATGACATCAAGGACATCATACATGAAGAAAGCAAGAGGTCTGTAAAAAGATAGGAGAGAAAGAAAAGACCTAAGTGGATGTCAGAAGAGACTCTGAAGCTTATTCTTGAATGTCAAGTAGCTAAAGCAAAAGGAAAAAATGATGAAGTAAAAGAGCTGAACACAAGATTTCACAGAACTACTCGAGAAGAAAAAGTAAACTATTATGACGACATGTGCAAAGACCTGCAGATAGAAAACCAAAAGGGAAGAACATGATCAACATTTCTCAAGCTGAAAGAACTGAAGAAAAAATTCAAGCCTCGAGTTGCAATACTGAAGGATTCTGTGGTGAAAATATTAAATGACACAGGAAGCATCAAAAGAAGATGGAAGGAATACACAGAGTCACCATACCAAAAAGAATTGGTCGACTTTCAACCATTTTAGGAGGTAGCATATTATCAGGAACTGATGGTACTGAAGGAAGAAGTCCAAGCTGCACTGAAGGCACTGGCAAAAAACAAGGCTCTGGGAGTTGGCAGAATATCAGCTGAAATGTTTCAACAAATGGATGCCGAGCTGGAAGTACTCACTCATCTATGCCAAGAAGTTTGCAAGACAGCTATCTGGCCAACTGACTGAAAGATATCCATATTTATGCCTATTCCGAAGAAAGGTGATCCAGCCAAATGTGGAAATTATTGAACAATAACATAAATATCACATGCAAGGAAAACTTAGAAGAGGACAGGGAACCAGGGATATCATTGCTGATATCAGATAGATCCTGGCTAAAAGCAGAGAATACCAGAAAGATGTTTACCTGTGTTTTATTGGGCATTTGACTGGGTGGATCATAACAAATTATGGATAACTTTGCAGAAAATGGGAAATACAGAACACTTAATTGTGCTCATGAGGGATCTACCTAGACCAGGAGGCTGTCGTTCGAACAGAACAAGGGATACTGCATGGTTGAAAGTCAGGAAAAGTGTGCGTTACACTTGTATCCTTTCACCATACCTTTTGAATCTGCATGCTGAGCAAATCATTGGAGACGCTGGAGTATATGAAGAAGAACGGGGCATCAGGATTGGAGGAAGACTCATTAACAACCTGCGTTATGCAGATGACACAACCTTGCTTGCTGAAGGTGAAGAAGATTTGAAACACTTACTGATGAAGATCAAAGACCACAGCCTTCAGTATGGATTACACCTCAACATAAACAAAACAAATATCCTCAGAACTGGACCAATAAGCAACATTATGATAAACAGAGAAACAATTTAAGTTGTCCAGGATTTCATTTTACTTGTATCCACAATCAACACCCATGGAAGCAGCAGTCAAGAAATCAAAAGACGCATTGCATTGGGCAAATCGGCTGCAAAAGACCTCTTTAAAGTGTTGAAAAGCAAAGATGTCACCCTGAGGACTAAGGTGCGCCTGACTCAAGCCATGATGTTTTCAATCACCTCATATGCACGCGAAAGTTGGACAACGAATAAGGAAGACCAAAGAAGAATTGATGCCTTTGCATTGCGGTGTTGGCAAAGAATATTGAATATACCATGGACTGCCAAAAGAACGAGCAAATCTCTTTTGAAAGAAGTACAACCAAAATGCTCCTTAGAAGCAAGGATGGCGAGTCTTTGTCTCACATACTTTGGACATGTTGTCAGGTGGGATCAGTCCCTGGAGAAGGACATCAGGCTTGGTAAAATGGAGGGTCAGCGAAAAAGAGTAACACCCTCAACGAGATGGATTGTGGCTGCAACCATGGGCTTGAACATTGAGACAATTGCGACGATGGTGCAGGATAGAGCAGTGTTTCATTCTGTCGTGCATAGGGTCGCGATGAGTCAGGACTGACTGATGGCACCTAACAACAACAACAACAACCACTGTTTAGACATAGCTCAGGGATCAGGTCTTCAGATCTGGGGACTGAATGGGGATAGGCTGGCTGGAGGAACTGACTGTTGAAGGTAACTGCTGTAGCAGCCACAATAACTAGTAGATAGCAGTGAACAAGGGACACTGGAGTCTAGGATGGGGCAGAGATAACCGGGAGTGAGAGCTGGGTCAAGTTGAGGGGAGGGGAGAGAGAGACTTGTAGTTTAGGGCCTTGGGCCGGGGTGGGTAGAGAACTGGGCTAGAGCATCAAGCTTTCATCAAAGCCCTTTATCCTTAGCCTCCCAGAGGAGGAATAAAACAAAAATGTGAGTTTGTGTGTGTGTGTTGCGGGGCGGGGGGTGGGGAGCGGAGACTGGGCTTGGGATGGGGAAGTTCTCCTGTACTAGGGCTGAAGAGAGAAGAGGTTGCATGTTTTGGTGGGGGAGGGGAGGTGGTGGAGTTCTAAAGGCCCATTTTTTTTAATTTTTATTGTGCTTTAAGTGAAAATTTACAAATCAAGTCAGTCTCTCACACAAAAACTTACATACACCTTGCTACATACTCCCAATTGCTCTCCCCCTAATGAGACAACCCGCTCCCTCCCTCCACCCTCTCTTTATGTGTCCATTTCTCCAGCTTCTAACCCCCTCTACCCTCTCATCTCCCCTCCAGGCAGGAGATGCCAACATGGTTTGAAGTGTCCACCTGATCCATGAAGCTCACTCCTCACCAGCATCTCTCTCCAACCCGTTGTCCAGCCCAATCCCTGTCTGAAGAGTTGGTTTTGGGAATGGTTTCTGTCCTGGGCCAACAGAAGGTCTGGGGGCTATGACCACTGGGGTCCTTCTAGTCTCAGTCAGACCATTAAGTCTGGTCATTTTACTAGAATTTGGGGTCTGCATCCCACTGCTCTCCTGCTCCCTTAGGGGTTCTCTTGTGTTCCCTGTCAGGTAAAGGCCCATTATTATTGGAGGGCTTAGAAAACACCAGAGCCTAAAGTTCTCTGCTAGGGTGGAAGTCCATGCAGGTGACAGAGCTGATACTTGGCAGGGGAGGTCCTATACTCTTCCCTTCATTGAGCTATGGGGGTGGCAGCACACCACGTCTGAGTCCCTTACTAGCACTCCCCACCTTCAAAATTTGCCAAATCTTCATCTGGGGATTGCTTCTCCTTCCCAGATGCACAGACATTCAGTAGTTACTCAATCTCCCAACAGTACTTGTGGAGTGTGAAAGGTGGCACTCCTAGCTCTTCCAACCATTGAAATTGTAGTTTTGATCCAATGTGCCCTTAGTGACGGTTAGAAGGAACTGTGCGCACAGAACTTAACCCCATTGGATGCCCCCTGCTGGCACGTGTCCGCAAGCCCGCGTCCTCCACCTTCCACTGGATTCTCATAGTTAGGATTACCCACTGCTCTACCACACATTCTAACATCACCTCTAAAGCCCGCTCTAATTGTCGTGGACATGAACCTTAGTTTCCTGACAAAAAGGACTTCTGGACCCCCTTTCCCACTCAACTTCTGTTGAAGCAGCAACATTACCCAGTGCTGGTGAAAATAACAGTCCTGTTTTGCTCCTATTCACTACCATGGACATTATGAACCTACCGTACGGTACCCACGACTGCCTTTCCCTCTCCTTACAGGACATCCGGATCCCTTTTTGGCTTTTGTCCAGGAACAATGCATATTGCCTGCATACAAACCCCCCAGGCCTATATACTCCTTTCATATTATGGAGCCAGGGATATGTAGGGGAAAGCAGTGAGGTCTGGGCTACAAATCCCCACTCACCCCCCCTTAAACCCTTATTCATGGGTGAAAGGGAAGAAAGATAAAGGGGAAAATATATAAAAATGATAACAGTTGTACGTGTTAAGATACGGGGTGGATATCTCTTTCTTAAATGTTTTTCGTATTTTACTATTTTTCTAGAACAAACATTTAATTTTAAAACTTCGCATTAAAAAAGACCAAGTAGAGAAGGTCACCAGGGCCTTCCAGGATTCTTTTTTAAATTTATTTGTTAAGTTTATTTTTGTTGTTGTTGAGAATATACACAGCAGAACATACACCAATTCAACAATTTCTATGTGTACATTCAGTGACATTGATTACATTCCTTTATTTGTAATTTTGTTGTGTTTTAGGTGAAAGTTTACAGGGTAAATTAGTTTCTCATTCAAAAATTTATACACAAATAGTTTTGTGACATTGGTTGCAATCTCCACAATGTGTCAACACTCTCCCCCTTTCCCTTTACACTCCAGGTTCCCTGTGTCCATTCTTCCAGGTTTCCTGTCCCTTGCTGCCTTCTCATCTTTGCTTTTGGGCAGGTGTTGTGCATTTGGTCTTGTATACTTGATTGAACTAAGAAGCACGTTCCTTACGTGTGTTAGTGCTTGTTTCATAGGCCTGTCTAATTGTTGGCTGAAAGGTGGACTTAGGGAGTGGCTTCAGTTCTGAGTTAGAAGGGTGTCCAGGGGCCAGTTTCAAGGTTCCTCCATTCACCGTCAGACCAGTAAGTCTGGTCTTTTTTTTTTTTTTGTGAATTTGAGTTTTGTTCTACATTTTTCTCCCAATCTGTCCAGAACTGTCTATTGTGATCTCTGTCAGAGTGGTTGGTGGTAGTAGTCAGGCTCCACCTAGTTCTGGACTCAGGATGGTGGAGGCTGTGGCTAATGCGGTCCATTAGTTCTTTGGCTTGGTATTTTCCTTGTCTTTGGTTTTCTTCAGTCTCCTTTGCTCCAAATGTGATGGTATGAATAGATGTGTTTTAGATGGCAGCCAGCAGGCTTTTAAGACCCTAGACGCTATTCACCAAAGTAAGATGTAGAACACTTTCTTTAGAACTATGTTATGCCAATTAACCTAGGTGTCCCCCGAGACCATGGTCCCTAGCCCTTAGCCCCAGTAACTCAGTCCCCTCAAGGTGTTTGAATGTGTCTCAGAAGCTTCTATGGCTTTGCATTGGTCAAGTTGTGCTGACTTTCCCTATATTATATGTTATCTTTCTTTTCACGAAAGTTAAGTTTTGTCTATTATCTAGTTAGTGATTTCTTCTACCCTTCCCTCCCCACCCTCATAACCATCAAAAAAGAATTTTTTTCTGTGTGTAAACCTTTTCTTGAGCTCTTACAATAGTGGTCTCATACAATATTTGTCCTTTTGTGATTAATTTATTTGATTCAGCATAATGCCCCCAGATTCATCCATGTTGTGAGATGTTTTGTGGATTCATCATTGTTCTTTATCTTTTCATAGTATTCCATTATGTGTATGTACCATAATTTGTTTATCCATTCATCTGTTGATGGGCATTTAGGTTGTTTCCATCTTTTTGCTACTGTGAATAATGCTGCAATGAACATGGGTGTGCATATGTCTACTCGTGTAACAGCTATTATTTTTCTAGGGTATATTCCTAGCAGTGGGATTACTGGATAGTATGGTATTTCTATTTCTAGCTTCTTAAGGAAGTTCCATATCATTTTCCAAAGTCCTTGTACCATTTTGCATTCCCACCAGCGGTGCATAAGAGTTCCAATCTCCTTCCCCCCAAATCTCCAACATTTGTTATTTTGTTTTTTTTGGGGGGGTAGTGCCAGTATTGTCAAGGCATGATGACATGATTGTTAAGGTTGTGTGTCAACTTGGCTGGGTCATGATTCTTTTTTTTTTTATTTTTATTGAGCTTCAAGTGAATGTTTACAAATCAAGTCAGTCTGTCACATATAAGTTTATATACACCTTACTCCATACTCCCACTTTCTCTCCCCCTAATGAGTCAGCCCTTCCAGTCTCTCCTTTCGTGACAATTTTGCCAGCTTTCAACCCTCTCTACCCTCCCATCCCCCCTCCAGACAGGAGATGCCAACACAGTCTCAAGTGTCCACCTGATACAAATAGCTCACTCTTCATCAGCATCTCTCTCCTACCCACTGTCCAGTTCCTTCCATGTCTGATGAGTTGTCTTCAGGAATGGTTCCTGTCCTGGGCCAACAGAAGGTTTGGGGACCATGACCGCCGGGATTCCTCTAGTCTCAGTCAGACCATTAAGTATGGTCTTTTTATGAGAATTTGGGGTCTGCATCCTACTGATCTCCTGCTCCCTCAGGGGTTCTGTGTTGTGCTCCCTGTCAGGGCAGTCATCGGTTGTGGCCGGGCACCAACTAGTTCTTCTGGTCTCAGGATGATGTAAGTCTCTGGTTCATGTGACCCTTTCTGTCTCTTGGGCTCATAGTTATCGTGCCACCTTGGTGTTCTTTATTCTCCTTTGCTCCAGGTGGGTTGAGACCAATTGATGCATCTTAGATGGCCGCTTGTTAGCATTTAAGACCCCGGATGCCACACTTCAAAGTGGGATGCAGAATGTTTTCATAATAGAATTATTTTGCCAATTGACTTAGAAGTCCCCTTAAACCATGGTCCCCAAACCCCCGCCCTTGCTCCGCTGACCTTTGAAGCATTCAGTTTATCCCGGAAACTTCTTTGCTTTTGGTCCAGGCCAGTTGAGCCGGCCTTCCATGTATTGAGTATTGTGGGTCATGATTCTTAATGGTTTGGCAGTTATGATGTAGCTTGGCAGTCATACGATGATGTGATCACTTCTGTCTTAGGCTGGGTTTTCTAGGCAAGCAAAACCAGTAATGTGTATATATATAGAGAGAGAGAGAGAGAGAGAGAGATTTATGTCAAGAAAATGGCTCACACAATTTTTAGAAGCTGCAATGTCCCAAGTCTGTGGGGCAGTAAAAAGGCTTCTCCTGACTCACGTAGCCACAGAGGCTGGCAAACCCAAGATCTGCAGGCCAGAGAGCAGGGCTGTTGCTCACAGGCTGTGAAGAGTGATGAATCTCAAGATCAGCAGGCAAGACCACAGGCAAGCTGTCATTTCAAGTCCGAATAACTGGAGGTCAGATGGACAGGAGCCAGCTGCAGGATCCAGGAAAAGCAAAAGCCCCAACAAGGTGAGCAGGAAGAGCCAGGCAGAGGAGGGCAGAGAGATGAAGGCTGAGGAGGGTAGTGACCTGAAACAGGCCCCGGCTCCACTGGTACCACAGCAGATCCCATCATGAGGGTGATCACATGTTGAGCCTCAACAGGGAAGTGATCACGACATTATACGATTGCCAAAACACTGAGAATCATGGCCCAGCCAAGTTGACACACAATCGTAATCATCACAGTCCACCCCTTGTCACCTGTACACATCTCCTTAAACCATACGTAATCTCTGAAGAAAGACAATTATAAAGTCATACTTGGGCCTAACATGACACAACGAACACACACACAACCAAAAATGAAATAGCCCTGTTTACATCTTATATTTTTTAAGTGAAGAAAACAAAAATGTTTGATGCACACATACAAAGCAGAAATACTCATGACAATTACAGTCCTCATTTCTGCAATTGGTCACATGGCTGTAACTGGTACTTAGAACTACCTTCTTTACCCACTCATTCCATATTCCCTTTGTCCTCAGCAAGCACCACAGCTGGTTGTGATTCTATGCCTGGTGGGGTGACCCAAACTTCCATTCCTGCAGGGTCTGGGCCATTAGTAGTCATGTCAGAGTTGGGTTGCTACAGTTTTCCATTGACTTTAATCACAGGGCACGGTAGTACTCAGGGATGCCCTAAGGTATCTCCTGCATTCCAGACATACTCTTCTTTATTACTTCCATTATGTAATAGCAATCTGATTTCCTCTTGGTAATCGATCACATCAGCTAGTATGGTAACTCCCTTCTTTGCTGTTGATACAGAGGAATAAGGAGCCCAAAGTGGCCAGGTGGCATTCTTAGCTTCCAGTTCAATGGAATCAGTGATGTGTTTCCAGGTGGGAAAATTCCTCCCTTTGGAACTAAGATCACTAAACCTGCACACCATAAGTTCATGGGGACGGGAAGCAAAAATCTTGTGAATGGGTCACTAGGGGTAATAGTGAGTGGTGTCACTCCTGTTTTCATCCTTTGATTCCTGGACCCATGAATCTTGGCTATGTGAGATATAGCACCATATATTGGACACTAGTTTAGAGCATATACAGCCTCCTGGAGAACACTGCCCCATCCCTGCAAGGTATTCCATCTAACTGGCGCCATAATTGTATCTTCAGGAAGCCATTCCATTGTTCTATCAAGCCAGCTGATTCAGGATGATGGGGAACATAGTAAGACCAGTGAATTCCATGAGCACGGGCCCACTGCCACACGTCATTTGCTGTGTAGGATACCATGGCTGTGGATAAGGCATTCTGTAAGTCCACGTGTGGTAGTTTTGCCAGAGGCATTGCTTGTAAGGAAGGTAAATCCATATCCAGAGTAAATGTCCATTCCAGTAAGAACAAAATGCTGCCCTTCCCATGAGGGAAGTGGTCTAACATAATCAACTTGCCACTAGGCTGCTGGCTGATCACATCAAGGGATGGTGCCATATCAGGGACTCAGTGTTGGTCTCTGCTGCTGGCAGATTGGGCCCTCAGCAGTGGCTGTAGCCAAGTTGGCCTTGGTGAGTGGAAGTCCATGTTGCTGGACCCATGCATAACCTCCATCCCTGCCACCATGGCCACTTTGTTCATGAGCCCATTGAGCAATGACGGGAGTAGTTGGGGAAAGACGGTGAGTGGTTTCCACAGAATGTGCCATCCTATCCACTTGATCTTTAAGATCCTCCTCTGCTGAGCTCACCCTTTGGGGAGCATTTACATGAGACACAAATATCTTCACTTCTTTGGCCCTTTCAGAGAGGTCTCTCCACGTCCCCCTTCCCCGTAAATCCTTGTCTCCAATTTTTCGATCATGTCCCTTCTAGGTCCCTAACCATTCAGCCAAACCATTGGCCACAGGCCATGAGTCAGTATACAGTCGCACATCTGGCCATTTCTCCTTCCTAACAAAGTGAACAGCCAGGTGCACTGCTTGAAGTTCTGCCCATTGGGAAGATTTCACTTCACCACTGTCCTCCAGGGAGGTCCCAGAAAGGGGCTGTAGTCCTGCCACTGTCCATTTGAAGTGCCTGTATATCTCGCAGAATCATCTGTAAACCAGGCACAAGTTTTCTTTTCTTCCATCAACTGATCATAAGGAACTCCCCACGAGACCATGGGTGCAGACTGGGAGATGGAAGGTAACATGACAGGAGTGGAGACCATGGGCATTTCAGCTACTTCCTCACGCAACTTAGTTGGCCATCAGGTCCTGCTTGAGCCTCGTATATACCACTTCAATTTTATGATGGAGTTTTGGTGTGCATGTCCAACTTTATGGTTCTGTGGGTCAGACAACATCCAGCTCATGATGGGCAGCTCAGGCCACATGGTGACTTAGTGGCCATGGTTAAGTGTTCAGTCTCTACTAAGGCCCAGTAACAACCCAAAGCTGTTTCTCAAAAGGAGAGTAGTTATTTGCAGAGGATGGCAGGCTTTGCTCCAAAATCACAAGGGTCTGTGCTGTGATTCACCCTGCCAAAAACTCCAAGCAGCATCTCTATTTGCCACTGACACTTCAAGCACCATTGGATTAGCCAGATCATATGGCCCAAGTGGCAGAGCAGATTGCACAGCAGTCTGAACCTGTTGCAGAGCTTTCTCTTGTTCTGGGCCCCACTCAAAACTAGCAGCTTTTCGAGTCACTTGATAAATAGACAGGAGTAGCACGCCCAAATGAGAAATATGCTATTTCCAAAATCCAAAGAGGCCCACTAGGCATTGTGCCTCCTTTTCAGTTGTGGGAGGAGCCAGATGCAATAACTTTTCCTTCCCTTTAGAAGGAATATCTTTACATACCCCACACCACAGGATCCCTAGAAATTTCACTGAGGTGGAAGGTTCCTGAATTTTTGTGGGATTAATTCCCCACCCTCTAGCACACAATGTTTTACCAATAAGCCCAGAGTCATCGACACTTCTTCCTTACTAGGTCCAATCAGCATAATGTCATCAATGTAATGGACCAGTGTGACATCTTGTGGAAGGAAAAGGTGATCAGGTCCCTGTGGATTAAATTACGACATAGGGATGGAGAGCTGATGTAGCTCTGAGGTAGGCAGCTGAAGGAGCATTGCTGACCTTACCGTCTGTCATGGATTGAATTGTATCCCCCACAAATTGTGCGTCAACTTGGTTAGGCCATGATTCCCAGTATTGTGTGGTTGTCCTCCATTTTGTGATTGTAATTTTATGTTAAATAGGATTAGGGTGGGATTGTAACACCCTTACTAAGGTCACATCCCTGAGTCAATGAAAAGGGAGTTGCCCTGCAGTGTGGCCTGCACCACCTTTTATCTTACAGGAGATAGAACCAAAGGGAAGTGTGCAGAGAGTGGGGACCTCATACCACCAGGAAAGAAGCAGCAGGGGCAGAGCACATCCTTTGGAACTGGGGTTCCTGTGCAGATAAGCTCCTAGCCCAGGGGAACATTGATGAGAAGAACCTTCCTCCAGAGCTGACAAAGAGAAAGTCTTCCCCTGGAGCTGATGCCCTGAATTTGGGCTTGTAGCCTACTAGACTGTGAGAGAATAAATTTCTCTTTGTTAAAGCTATTCACTTGTGGTATTCTGTTATAGCAGCACTAGATGACTAAGACACCAGGCAAACTGCTTCTGATGGTCCTTCGAAACAGGTATGGAGAAAAAGGTGTTAGCCAGATCAATAGCTGCGTACCAGGTTTCAGGAGATGTATTAATTTGCTCAAGCAATGAGACTACATCTGGAAGAGCAGCTGCAATTGGAGTCAGCACTTGGTTAAGTTTTTGATAATCCACTGTCATTCTCCAAGATCCATCTGTTTTTTTCACAAACCATTTAGGTGAGTTGAATGGAGATGTGGTGGGAACCACTGCTCCTGCATACTTCAAGCCCTTGATGGTGGCAATAATCTGTGGAATCCTTTCGGAAATGCAGCATTGCTTTTGCTTTACTATTTTCCTAGGTAGGGGCAGTTCTAATGGCTTCCACTTGGCTTTTCCTACCATAATAGTTCTTATTCCATTTGTCAGGAATCCAATAAAGGGGTTCTGCCAGTTGCTGAGTATACCTATTTCAATTATGTGTCCTAGAACTGGGGAAATCACTATAGGATGGGTTCGGGGACACACTGGACCTACTGGGAGACTGACATGAGCTAAGACTCCATTAATAACCTCACTTCCATATGTCTCCACTCTGAGGGGCCGCAGTGATGTTTTGGGGCTTCTGGAAGTAGTGTCAGTTCAGAGCCAGTATCCAGTAATCCCCCAAATTCCGATTATTTCCTTTTCCCCAGTGAACGATCGCTCTTGTAAAAGGCTGCAGATCCCTTTTGGAAAGGCTCGGAGAAAGACTACCACTGTAAGTTTTTGGCAGTGTATTCTAGTCCTTCCTCAAGGGGACCTGACTTCCCCTTCAATCAAGGGGTTGTGGATCTGTAAACTCGCTGAAGTCTGGGAATTGATTGAGATGCCATGATTCTCTGTTCTGGCAATTCAAGTTAGACGGCTTTTCACTTGGCCATGAATTCATCTGCTTGTACAGATCAAGTAAATATTTAGTAGGTTTCCTATCTATTTCACTCCTAGGAACACCATGACTAAGTAACCAACACCTTAAGTCCATACCAGTCACACTATTCTAACTACTGCTTTGATTCTGCAGTCCATTATGGTAACCACACCCACCTAGTCTTTGTTGATTGACTGCTGCCGTTTCGGCCCTACCACCAAGGGCTCCAGTCAGCCCCATTGTAGTTAGGTGTCTTAATTCAGTTAGGGCAGTTCCCACTGTCAAATCTGACTTACATAAAATAGCAATCACAGCAGTCTTTGAGGATGCTGGCACTTCCTTCACAAATTTGTTCCTCACTGTTATGGTAAAAGTTGTGTCCTCTGGGCACTCCATGTGTGGGTCTGTGGGTCTAACCTGATAAATCCACTGTAGCATGCCAATCTCCCCAAGCCTTTGAATACCTTCTTCTACAATATACTAAGGCAAGTCTGGTACTTTAACTTGATTTATTTTAGGCTGCTGCACAATCCGTTCTTCAGCAACCCCCCAAAATAAACTACTGGATCCTTTCCTAACTTCTCAAGCTGAAACATTGAATGAAGCATCTGTCTTTAGAGAGCCCATACCAATAAACTCAGACTGATCCATCTTTATGTTTCTTGCAACATTACCCCACACCCTTAATAGCCATTCCCACACATATTCCCCAGGTTTCAGTTTGTACTTAGAAAATTCAAGCAGTTCTTACAGAGTGTAGTGTACCTCCTCCTGGGTTACAGTTTGTACTTTCACCTTTTGGGCCTCAGCGGAGACTTAAGTCTATTTATAGATCTAGGAGCCAAAATTGGTGGGAAAATGTTTTGAGAACATTCAGCATTGTGTTGTAAAGCATCTGTCTCAGGCTATGTACCAGGAAATGACTCAGACAAAGGTGCTTTACATACAGCAGGGTAAATCTCATTAGATGGGAATGGAGGGGGTAATGGTTCTGTTGGCAGGAGTGATTCAATGGAATTTAGGGGCTCAATGTCTCCAGCTTCCTCATTATTCACCCATATGTTCCCATCCCAGGTTTCAGGATCCCAGTTCTTCCAAATCAATGTCCTAACTTTAACTTCAGACACCTCTTAAGGTTGGCAGTTGAATTGGCGTTGTAATTCAGTCACTCTTACGATAAAACTCTGGGTTTGGTTTTCAGCAGTATCAGCTGTGTTATTACAAGAAATAAGGCTTTCTTTCAAGGCACAAGTTGAAACTTTGAGGTCGTGTATGCGACGTATGAGCTTTGACTCTGAAGCCCTGAGCTCATCTCTTTCTTTCACCAGTTTGTCTAGCAAAAGTAGGACCAAACGACCAGCTTCTTTGGACTTCTCATTATGACAAAATTGTAAAAGGGTATCATCCATGCAATCACCCAGAGCCTCGTCTTTCATTAATACCTGATCTCTTTGTGCTGATATTTTGCGTATTTGTATTGTCACCTCATATCATGGATTAGCAGTGCCCTCTTTACTAATGGAAGCAGAGTCATGAACATCTTTAAGACTAACCAGATCTGAGAACCAATTTAGAAAATTCATCCTTACAATATTGTTTCTCTAGAACCACTGTAGGTACCAAATGTCTTAGGCTGGGTTCTCTAGAGACGCAATACCAGCAAAGTGTATAAATATATATATGTAGAGAGAGATTTATATCAATGAAATGGCTAACACGGTTTTTAGAGGCTGTAACTTTCCAAGTGCATGGGGGCAGGAAAAGGCTTCTCCTGTCTCACGTAGCCACAGGGGCTGGCAAACCCAAGATCAGCAGGCCTGAAAGCAGGGCTGTTGCTTACAGGTTGTGAAGAGCAACAAATCTCAAGATCTCTAGGCAAGACCGCAGGCAAGACGAACAGGAGCCAGGTGAAGGATCCAGAACAAGCAAAAGCCCCGGCAAGGCAAGTAGGAAGAGCCAGGTCCTGGAGAGCAGAGAGCTGAAGATTGAGGGAGGCAGTGAGCCAAAACAGGCCCCACCTCTACCAGTACCGCAGCAGATCCCATCATGGGGGTGATCATGTATCAAATGTCAACAGGGAAGTGATCACAACATTATACAACTGCTGAGAATTATGGCCCAGCCAAGTTAACACACAATCTTAACCATCACAACTTCCATGATGAAATTTGATACAATGTGATCACCTCCATGATGGGATCTGCTGTGAGTAGCCAATCAGTTGAAGGGAATTTTCCTTGTGGGTGTGCCTTGCATCCAATATGGGTGGACTCTCTGGCAAGGCTCTTAGACTTTTGCTCGTTCTTGATCTTGCCGCTGGCTCCTGTTGGTCTGACCTCTGGTTATTGGAACTTGAGCTAGCAGCTTACCAGCAGTCTTGCCTGCCAGTTTTTGGATTCATTGGTCTTCCCAGCCTGTGAACAAGAGCCCTGCTGTCTGTCCTGTCAATCTTGGGTTTGTCAGTCCCTGTGGCCACGTTAATCAGGAGAAGCCTCCAGCCTGACCCGTGGACTTGGGATGTTCTAGCCTCTACAACCCCATGAGCCTTTCCTTGATATAAATCTCTGTATATAGATATTTATAGGTTTTACTGGTTTTGCATAAGTAGAGAGCCCAGCCTAAGACAGGTGGTATCTCGTTGTAGTTTTGATTTGCTTTTCTCTAATGGCTAATGATGTCTTTTAGCCAACTGAATGTCTTCTTTAGTGAAGTGTCTGTTCATATCCTGGGCCCATTTTTTAAACTGGATTATTTGCCTTTTTGTTGTTGAGGTTTTGAAGTATTTTGTAGATTTTAGAGGTTAAACCCTTGCCGGATATGTTGTAGCCAACAATTTTTTCCCAGTTTGTAGGTTCTCCTTTTACTCTTTTGGTGAAGTGTTTTGATGAGCACGATTGTTTAATTTTTAGGAGCCCCCAGTAATTTAGTTTCTCTTCTGGTGTTTGTGCATTGTTAGTCACAGTTTGTATACTATTTATCCCATGTATTAGGCCCCCTAGCATTGTCCCTATTTTTTCTTCCATGATATTTATTGTTTAGGTTTTATATTTAGGTCTTTGATTCATTTTGAGTAAGTTTTCGCATATGGTATGAGGTATGAAACTGGTTTCTTTTCTTTTCTTTTTTTTTTTTTTTTTTTACAGATAGGCATCCAGTTATGCCAGCACCGTTTGTTAAAAAGACTGTCTTTTCTCATTTAACAAATTTTAGCCCTTTGTCAAATACCAGCTGCTCATAGACAAATGGATTTACATCTGGGTTCTCAATTCTGTTCCCTTGGTCTATGTGTCTGTTGTTGTATTAGTACCAGGATGTTTTGACTACTGTGGCATTATAATTGGTTGTAAGATCAGGTAGTTTGAGGCCTCCCACTTTTTTCTTCTTCTTCAACAGTGCTTTACTTATCTGAGGCCTCTTCCTTTTCCATATAAAATTGGTGATTTGTTTTTCCATCTTGTTAAAAAAATGTTGTTGGAATTTGGATTGGGATTGCTTTGTACCTGTAGATCGCTTTGGTAGTATTGACATTTTCACAATGTTAAGTCTTCTTATCCATGAGCATGTATGCTTTTCCAGTTACTTAGGTCTCTTTTGGTTTCTTGTAGTAGTGTTTTGTAGTTTTCTTTGTATAGGTCTTTTGTGTTCCTGGTTAGATTTATTCCTAAGTATTTTATCTTCCTGCGGGCTATTATAAGTGGTATTGATTTGCTGATTTCCTTTTCCAAGTTTTATTTGTTGGTGTAGAGGTATCCAACTGATTTTTGTATGTTAATCTCGTATCCTGCTAGTTTGCTGAAATCTTCTATTGGTTCCAGTAGCTTTCTTGTAACTTCTTAGAGGTTTTCTGTGTGTACGATTACATCATCTGCAAATAGGGAGTTTTACCTTTACTTACCAATTTGGATGCCCTTTATTTCTTTTTCTTGCTTTATTCCTCTAACTAGGACTTCCACCGTGGTGTTGAATAAGAGTGGTGATAAAGAGTATCTTTGTCTGGTTCCCTTTGAAGGGAGATGCTTTCAGTCTCTGTCCATTTAGAATGCTGTTGGCTATTGGTATTGTATAAATGCCCTTTATTATGTCAAGGAATTTCCCTTCTATTCCTATTTTGCTAAGAGTTTTTATCAAGAATGGGTGTTGGACTTTATCATGAATGGGTGTTGGACTTTATCTGCATTGATTGATAAGATCACGTGATTCTTTTGTTTTATTTATGTGATGTATTATGTTGTTTTTCTAATGTTGAATCATCCCTGTGTAGCTTGTATGAATCAGACTTGGTCATCATGTATTATTTTATTGATATGCTGTTGAATTCTATTGGCTAGAATTTCATTGAGAATTTTTGTGTCTATGTTCATGAGGAATATTGATCTGTAGTAGTTTTCTTTTTTTTTTTCTGATGTCTTTTCCTGGCTTTGGTATCAGGGTTATGCTGGCTTCATAGAATGAGTTCTTGTCTACGTTCTGAAATAATTTGAGTTTTATTGATGTGAGCTCTTCTCTTAGAGTTTGGCAGCATTCTCCAGTGAAGCCATTCAGGCCAGGCCTTTTTATTGTTGAGAGTTTTTAAATTATCTTTTCAATCTCTTCTATCTTTATGGGTCTGTTTAATTTTTCTTCTACAGTTTCTGTTAGTTTAGGTAGGTAGTGTGTTTCCAGAAATTTGTCTATTTACTCTAGGTTTTCAAGTTTGTTGGAGTACAATTTTTCATAGTATTCTGTCATGATCATTTTTATCTCAGTCGTGTCTGTTGTGATACACTGTTTCATTTCTTATTCAGTTTATTTGCTTCCTCTCCTGTTTTCCTTTTGTCAGTTTGGTCAACAGTTTGTCAATTGTGTTGATCTTTTCAAAAAACCAGCTTTTGAAATTGTTGATTTTTCTATTGTTTTTCTGTTCTCTATTTCATTTATTTCTGCCCTAATCGTTATTATTTCTTTCCCGTGCCCTGGACTTCTTTTGCTCTTCTGTTTCTACTTGTTTGAGTTTTAGGGTTAGTGTTTTGATTTTGGCACATTCTTTTATTCTGATGCGTGCATTTTTTTTTTGCTATAAGTTGACCTCTAAACACTGCTTTTGCTGTGTTCCGAAAGTTTTAGTAAGATGTGTTTTCATTCTCATTTGATTCTATGAATTTTTTTATTCCATCCTTGATTTCTCCTGTTATTCAGTAGTTTTTAAGCAAAGTGTTGTTCAGTTTCCATGTATATAATTTTTTTCTTTGCTATTTCTGTTATTGATTTCTACTTTTATGGCGTTATTATTAGAAAAGATGCTTTGTATTATTTTCATTATTTGGATTTTGTTGAGGTTTGCTTTGTAGCCCAAAATATGGTCTATTCTGGAGAATGTCCCATGAGAGTTGGAAAAGAATGTAACTTTGTTGGTGTTGGATGGAGTGTTCTGTGTATATGTCTATGAGGTCGTGTTGGTTGATGGTGGCATTTAGATGTTCTGTATCTTTATTGAGTTTCTTTCTAGATGTTCTGTTCCTTCACTGAAAGTGGTGAGTCGAAGCCTGCTACTATTATTGTTTCTCTATTATTTCTCTTTTCAATGCTATTAGAGATTGCTTTATGTAATTTTTGAGCCCTGTCATTGGGTGTGTATTATTTATTATGGTTATGTCCTACTGGTGTGTGCTATATTAACCCTTTAATCATTATCTCGTGTCCTTCCTTACCCTTTATTGTGGATTTTGCTTTAAAGTCTTTTTTTTTTTTCAGAGATTAATATTGCCACTCCTGGCCTTTTTTGGTTATTGTTTGCTTAATGTATTTTTTTCCTTCCTGTGAGTTTTACTTTGTTTAGTCTTTGTGTCTATTGTATGTCTCTTGTAGACAGCATATATATGGATAGTGTTTTTTTTTTAATCTATTCTGCCACCCCGTCTCTTTACTGGTGCCTTTAGGCCATTTACATTCAGTGTAGTTATTGACAGGAATGAGTTTATTGCTGTCATTTTTTTTTTGTGTGTGTGGTATTGATGGTTTCTTTGTTCCATTTAATTCTCTGTGCTGAGTTCTTTTTATTTATGGGTTTTCTTTACATTTCTTTCATTATTGTTGATTTTGTGTGTGCTTAGTCTTTTTTTTTCTTCTTTTTTATTTTGATGGGTAGGTTTGTTAGCTTCCTTTGTGGTTATCTTGAAATTTACCTTTATTTTTCTAAGTTTAGGCCAGCCTTTTCTTTCTTGATATCACCTTGACTTCCTCTCCATATGGCAGTTCTATGACTGCACCGTTCATTCCCTCTTTTTGGTTTTGAAGTTGTCATCATTTACATATTGATATTCCTGATTCCCTATTTTCACTCTTTTAGCTTTGTTTTATTTTTGAAAGAATTCTCTATTTGGATTGGTATATGGTTGATCTGTCCTGTGTCCTAGTCTTGAAATATTGTCTGGTGTTGTTGGTTCTCCAACTGGAGGAGTTCCTTTAATATTTCTTGTAAGTTTGGTCTGGTTTTTACATAGTCCCTTTATTTCTGTTTATCTGGTAATGCTCTAATTTTGCCATCATATTTGAGAGACAATTTTGCTGGATATATAATTCTTGGCTGGCAATTTTTTTTCTTCAAGGCTTTATATATGTCATTTCATTGCTTTCTTGCCTGCATGGTTTCTTCTGAGTAATCAGAGCTTAGTCTTTTTGGTTCTCCTTTGCAGGTGACTTCATTTTTCCCTAGCTGATTCTTTCTTTGTCTTTGGTTTTGCCAAGGTTGGTATGATATGTCTTGGTGACTTTCTTTTGGGGTTTATCCTATATGGGGTTTTTGAGCTTCTTGAATAGATATCTTCTCATCTTTCATGATATTAGGAAAGTTTTTTGCCAGCAAATCTACAACAATTCTCTCTGTGTTTTCCATTATTCTCCTCTGTTCTGGAACTCCAATCACTCTTAGATTTTTCCTCTTGATAGTATCCCACATAATTCTTAGGCTTTATCCATCTTACTTCATTCTTTTTTCTGATTTTTCCTCAAACAAATTGGTGTCAAGGGATTTATCTTCAATCTCACTAATTCTGATTTCCATTGTATCAATTCTGCTCCTGTGACCTTTTATTGAGTTGACTAATTCTGAAATTTTATTGTTAATTTTTTTTTACTTCTAGTTGCTGCTTTTGTATGGTTTCTAGTAGCCTATTTATTCTGTCATTTTGTTCTTGTATTGATTTCTTGAATTTTTCTATTGCTTTGTCCATGTGTTCCTTGGTTTTGTCTGTATTTTTGCTGATCTCCTCCTTGATCCCTTGGAGAGCTCTGTATATTAACCTTTTGAATTCTGTATCAGGTAGTTCCATTTCTTTATCTTCTTCGAGAATGTTTTCTCACTGTTTATATTGGTCTCTTGCTAAAGCCATCTTGTCTTGCTTTTTTATATGATTTGATATTGACTATTTTCTCCGAGGCATCAAGAAGTTATTGTATTTATTTATTGTATGTTTGTTTACTGCACCCTGAATTTTTGTTTTCTTTTGTTTTGATATATCCAAATAGGCAGGGTGTGTGTACTACTCAGATCATTAATCTGTTCACATTGAAGCTCTCACCTCCTGTCTGTAGGTGGGCTGAGCAACTACTAGGTGTGTGAGCCTGGGACTCTGTTCATTGTCCTTGTGGGGCTGCTGAGAATGCAGGTGGTGTTTCTGGTGAGGTGATGTATCTGTCCTTCTGGTCACCTGGCCATGGGTGTAGCAGGTATTCTCCCCGGTTGTTGGGTTGTATACTCTGTGTGTGTGCTCCATCACTTGCCAGATGGTTGGGGTGAAGGAGCCTGGGTTATTGATCACCGTTTTGTGTGGAGGCTCTCACCTACAATTCTGGGCATGCAGTGCTGCATGGGGGTGTTCAGAGCAGGTGTGGAGACTGTCAGCTGCTCCTGGGTGCCCAGGCAGAGGGCATGCCCTTGTCTGCTAGAGCGCATAGTGGGGTACCTGGTTCCTTGGGTGCCTGGTGTCATTCTCTGGAGGGATTAGGTACACACCTGGTTCTTAGGACCCCATCATGGGTGGCTGGATGAAGTTGGTGGTACCGCTGGCCCTTAGGCCCCGTGTGTGTGTGGTTGAGGCCCTTTCTTGGGGGTGGGGCAGTGTCAAATGTAACAGATCTGCAGCTCCTGCTTAGCTGCTACAGGTGAAAATGTGCTACTGCTGGGAACCCTGCGTGCTTTGTCCTAAAGAGGGCATGCCTGCTGGGTCAGCTAGTAAGTCACTGGTGTGGGTAATCAGCAGGGGTGAAGTGTGCTACAAGTTTGTGGATCCCCTGTGCCAGTGGCTGGGCTAAGGGGCAGGCACCTAGGACTGGGTTGAGAGCTACAGGCTTAGGGGTTGGGTGGCATCAAATGTCACAGATCTGCAGCTCCTACTTGGCTGCTCCTGGTGAAAATGTCTCAGCTGGGAACTCTGCCTGCCTTATGCCAATGTGTACGTCTTGGTTCCAACTCAGTCAGCAAGGCACTGGTGCAGGTGGTTGGAAGGTGTGGAGGTCTCTGCAAGCCCATGGACTACCTGTGCCAGTGGCTGGACAAAGGGGTGGGAGCCTCCAGACTGAGGGTTGGATGAGAGAGAGGGAATGCTCCTTGGCCTGTAGAGCTCTGGTGGGGGGAGCGACTGTAGTGCACATGGAGTTGGGAGTGTGCACTTAACTTTTGCAGGACTGGTGTCACTCCTGTCTGATTCTGGAGGTGCATGTAGAGTTATTCCTGCTTAGCTGCACCAGATGAGGTTGGTTTAAGCTTGGAATGCTGCTTCTTGCCTCAACATGGCCATGCTGTGCAGTTCAGCTAGCAAGATGCCAGTGATCTTGTGATCTGTAATTCCTTATTTCCACTATTTTTCAATTGTCTCTCCTTCCACCTATAGCTCAGTCCAATTCTTCAGCTTCAGCTTTGATGCTTAGGGTTCCTAGATTGTTATGTATATCCAATTCACTTGTTTTTTTCTGATCTTTGCTTTAAGAGGGATGGCACGAAGTGTCTGACTATTCTGCCATCTTGGCCCCTTCTCCTAATAATTTACAATTTTTAGGGAGCTCATTCTGACATATGTCAAGGGATCTCCTCCCCTGTCCACCCTCCCCTGGCACTATAAGAACAAAATTTCTGTTTAAAAAGAAAAACCCCAACTTTTTTGATGGTTTGCAACCAAACGAGGGTTCTTGTCCGGTCTTATTAGCCAATCGAAATAAGACGGACGCCACATCACCAGTTGTAAAAGAAAGAGAAAGTGGAAATTTATTGTCTGTGCAGACAAGGAGCAACACAGGGTCTAGCAACCATAAGGCCACATGCTCGCTGTCTGAGGGGGTTAGGGAGCTTTTTATTTCCAATGGCTTCTGGGGGCTGGGTTTTGTGCCCCGAACTCTCTGCCCTTAGCCCTCCCATGTCCACATTTGGAGGTCTGGATGTTGAATCATGTCGGTAATGTTCAGGTCCAAAGACAGATTGAGGACACACTCTTCAGGTCCTGCGCATGTGCTGAAATCTTGGTTTGCACATGTGCAGGATTCTGGCACCAAATTCAAACTGTGGTATGGCCTCAGTGTGGTTGGGTCAAACTGCAGTTAGAAGCTGTGGCTTGGCGGGCTGCAGGTGGGGAGGGGGGTGTGGAACCGTGGCAGAGTGAGGGGAAGTCTCAGCAGAGGCTTCAATCCCCCCCTAACAGGTTCCTTTTAATCTTAGAAAGGGTTTAGGGCCGAAGGTCTCATCTTTTGTAGCTTCTTCCTGCTAGCTAGGGGTGCTGGCATAGAACTGGGCTCTAGCTAGAAGCTGCTCGGGGAGATGGGGTGATATCCCCAGTGCAGCGTCATTTGTAGGCGTAACTTCTTAAGCCTGGAAGACACAAACTTTACCAAAAAGTTAAACAAATCCTGAATATAAGCAGGAGGATGACCATGGCCAAGGATCTTAGGAGGGGAAGACACCATGTTAAATTTGGGATTGTTGCCTTTACTATATCTCAGATATCTTGTGAAGTTGGGCCTTGGTTGAACTTGTGTAGCCATTTATTACAGAGGGACTCAAGTCTTCAACAAGGGGCCATGAGCCCTATTACTGCGCCTGCCCCAGTTAGGATTAAACCCAGTGCCCTCTTTAGTCTACAACCTGAGGCTCAGCTGGAGGCCCAGTACATGCAGACACTGGTGCCTGAGAGAAACAAAAATTCTAGGGAACATTGACTGGTGGTTTTGGCAGGGCCGATGTAAGAAGCTGTCCATCTACAGCCAGGACAACGACAAGCTGGGTTGCAGTCACCCAGGCACAAGCCATACTCACACACTCAGACACACCTACTGGGGGCACAGTGATGGTACAGCCGCCGAGGGTGGCACCAGCTCATTCGAGCCAAGTGCCACTCCATAATTTTGGGGCCAGGGGACCATAAAACCCAGGTTGGCACACTTGGCACTTGGGGCTTTGGTTTTTTTGTGTGTGTGTGGCGTTGTAAATGTGTTTCAGAGGTAAATGAGTGCGCCTGGGGGTGTAGGCCCCATGTTGTTGGGCAAGCAATAGTCAAGGAGCAAATAAAATTTTGGGGGAAATTCTTGGATATTTTCTCTCAGTGCGTATCTCCATGTAACAGACTTGGTTGGTCAGATTAGTCTGGAGATAAGTTGTCTCATTCCAATTGTCTGGGGTTTTAGCAGTGGAGTCAGTGAGACCCTGGATAGTCTGTTGGACAAAGTTCTTATTGTAATTAATGAAAGATGGGCCCAGGGGGAGAACCATCGCCTGGGGAATCTAGTGGTGTTTTTAGAATGTGGGGGCACCTGGACCAGAACTGCCTCTACATTGTCTTTAGTTCTGGTGGGGGAGGTGAAGCAGACCCAATGATCTTTTAAGTGGAGAGCATTTGAGGTGTTTATGAGATAATTATCTTGTCATTCTGGGGGTGCTGTTTTTCTTTTAGAGAGACATAGGAAATAAACAAGCAGGATATAAGGCTGCATATAGGTGGCAAACTTGAACAGAGTCATGAATAACAACCTGCATGATTGCCAGGGGATGACAATCAACTGGCACAATTGTCTATCACTTTACATCTTCTGAAGCCTGACTTTTTGAATTATTACTGTCTTGTCAATTCTTACTGTTCTGTAGGACTTGTTGGTCGGTATCGTGAGTAGGAGCTGGCTCCATGCGAGAGGTGTGGATCCACACTCCCTTTTTGGCTATCTTGATTGCAGTGTTGGGGGTTTGTTCTCTTGCCAGGTCTGTAGTGCTCCAGGTCTTGACACTGACAGAGAGGCTTCAGGCTGTGCAAGAGTCCGTCACATTGTGTACCTGTAAACAGAGTCAAGCACCCCTGCCACAGAATATAAATTTTGTTTAATAGCGAGCTAGCTTTGTGTATGTCTCTAGCCTCCAAGGTATCTTCAGGACCCAGAGTAATGAAGCCCTCCCACAAGTTACAGAGGAGGGGACGCCCATACATAAGCTCAAAAAGGCTTACCTTAAGTTTGGTTTGAGGTGCAACTCTAGTCCTGGACAGAGCCAAGGGAAGGGTCTTAGTCCATGCTAATTAGGTCTTCTTGCAAGTTTTAGCCCGGTGGGCTTCAATAGTTCAGTTTACTTTTTCTTGCAGTCTTTTTCCGGAACATATTCCTGGTGCTTACTCTCCTCTTACGCTGCCAAGAAGATCTTGTTGTCTCTCTCTCTCTTTTTTTTTTTTTTTGTAAGTAGTGGGCTTTAATATTGAGAGGGACCATACAGAGTGCCAAGTAGTACAAAGCCAGCTGTTCACAAGACTCTAAAACCTGATCCAGTAGCAGAATAAATCAATATATTTACATTTAGGTTTTTCCTGGAAACCCAGGACTGTCCAGTCTGGAGTAATCCCTCTCTTTCTTCTCTACCTTTTTACTTCCTTCTCACATTTTTGTTTTCTCTTTATTCTTCTTGCTCTCTACCCTTTTACTCCTCCAAGCCTCATCAGTTGTTTTTTTCCCCTGTCCGGCCCCTGTTTTTGTAACTATAAAGCTCTTCTGCAGCTTATGGCAAGCTAGAATCAATCACTACTATTGCGGTCACCATTCTCGCTGCTCGCTTGGCCTATAAGTTGGCCCTTTGGTGGCCTTGGGCCACTACTGTATCTTCCTGTTGATGTCTTTTGCAGGGTACCATAGCCAGAACAACGGGAAGTGACACCGCCTCAAGGAGTTGTAAAATCTGTTGGCCATGTTTGATTTCTTTACTGACCCAATTTAAAAGCTCTCTTTGCTTCTACAAAGTCTCATATACATGTAAAACTGACAGCACTACTCCAAATCTATATAAATGGTCACTCACTTGGACTTAGCCAACTGCAAGGCCTGGATCACCGCAACCAGCTCAGCTTTTTGGGCTAAGGTTCCATTTGGGAAACTGTTTGCCTCAAGGACCTCTTCTGGCCACCCTTGATGAAGCTACTCCCACCTCTGAAGATCTCTAAACTGGCATCTCTCAGAGGCTGATTTTGTGGGTCTGGACAGCTGACATGGACCAGGCCCACTGTCTGGACACAGTCATGGTGGATGGAGTTTCCCAGGGACAGAGCGGGAAGAGGGGTGGCTGAATCTGGTGCAGCAACAGTTTGGGCCGATGTGTTGGAATTACTGACTAGAGAGGTCTGGTATTGAGTTACTCGGTACTCACTCTATGTCAGGATACTCTCTTTGTCAGTGGCCCTCTTGCTCACAACAGTATGCACACTGGTTCTTTCCTAGTGGGGGTCAGGGCTGGGCCTCACTAGGGTCTGTGGGTGTTTTCTTCCAATGGGGCCTATACTGTTTCTGTACTGTTGCTGCTGTTGCTGGTAGGGCAACCTGGGACTTCCTGGCTTTGTCTTCTTCCCTGTTGTTATAGACCTTGAATGCCAATTCAACTAGGTGTTACTCTTCCCTCTATTTTATGAAGTTGGTTCCCAATATCTGGGCACACTGTCTTATAAAAATATTATTGACCATGTGAGCATTTGTTGGGTCCTTTGGATCTTGATCAGTGTATCATTTAAAGGCTCTATAACTCTTTCGAGGAAGGTTGCAGGGTCCTCATCTTTACACTGGTTAATTTCATATACTTTGTTCTAATCTAAGAGCTTAGGCACTCCACATCTAAGGCCCACTAAAAGACAGTCCCAATATTGAGTGAGCCTACCATATTCTACTGTGTGATTGTGGTCCCAGTGGGGCCTTGAAGGGGGAAGGTGTCATCAACTGCATCTCTGGTCCATCAAGAATAATGTCTCCTCTGGGATTCCTCTCCGGCCTTGTCTAGGACCATCTTCTCTTTCAGGGGGAGGAAGGTGCTTAAGAGAGATTGACAGCCTGCCCAGGTGGAATAAAACGAGTTAAAGATGGCAGTAAACGGTTCATACAATTTTTTTAGTTTCTTTCGATATCCTGAGGTGTTATTCTTCCAGTTACCCAGGTCTGCTCTACTAAAGGGAACCTGGCCCCTAGTCACCACTGGAGTTATTTGGTGGAGGGGATAGTGGCCGGGGGGTAGCCTTCCCTGTTGGCTCTCTTCTGGCTTTGTGGCAACCAGGGCCACATTTTTCCTTCCATAGGGTGTCCCCCCGCCACCTCCGTATGGGGGGATGGCAAGGGAAAATTCTCAGGACATTTGAACTGCCTTTCCTGGTTAATTCTCCAACCCCCCCTCCACCATGGCACAGGTCCAGGAGGGAGCTGTGCACACTGCTGGAGTTGTAAGGGCTGTTCATCACTAACCCTGGTGGCAGCATGGTGGACTTTCTCTTTTCCCCACAATTACAACCGAATTTATTTCAATTCTCTGAAGTACACCTTAAGGGTGAATGTTTTTAGGATTATTTCTGTTCCTACACCTACACACTCACGCAAAGATACACAGACAGACAGACAAAGAACACCAGTTTTGAACACATTCAGACAGAAGGATACCCACCCCAACCTAGAGGAGCGCCCATCAGACAGACAGACAAAGAATACCAATGCAAAAAGGACGTTCCCTAAACCAAAACCAAGACTTAACCAAAATCGATGACCATAAATTAAATTACCAGTTTTCTGTTGTTGCAGAACAGAGTTAGAGAGAGAGAAAGGGAAAGGGGAAAAGAGTGCTCCGAAAGAAAGATTGTTGCGATGGCAGGGCAACCTCTGAGGGACTTAAAAAAAAAAATACCCTCTATCAACTACCGATTAACCTTGGGTGATCACATATGGACAAAGATCATCGCCGATGGTAGCGTGACCTGATACCGTTGGTTTCAGATGGGGCGAGGGACCCCAGCTAGGCTGAGGACGGGTCCCAAGGGCCACGACCCCCACTTCCCTCATTTTACAACCCTTGAGGCTGGGTTTTAGGACAGTACTTTTGCCACCCTCTTTTTTACCTAGCTCCCTGGGGGGACTGAACCCCTCTCGGGGGAGACTTTAACCCCCCTCAGATGACCAGTGGAACGACCTGGTCCTGTGAACATGCTTACCTTAATTCAGAGGCCTTTCACATCCAGTTTCCAGTTTCTGTTTCGAGATGAGGTGGGGACCCAGAGGACCTCGTCCTGGGGTAGGAATCACGGTGACAGCCCGAAACTCCTTACCCACCAAACGGGGTCCGGGCACACCTTAAGGGGTTGCGGGGGATCTGGATGCTCACCGCCCAGGCTTGGGAGCCTGCAAGACCCGGCAGAGTGGCCAAAATCTGTAACTAAACGAGGGTTCTTGTCCTGTCCTATTAGCTTATCGAAATAAGACGGCAGCCACACCACCAGTTGTAAGGGAAACAGAAAGTGGAAACTTACTTTCTGTGCAAACAAGGAGCAACGCAGGACCTAGAGACCATAGGGCCACATGCTCGCTGTCTGAGGGGGTTGGGGAGCTTTTTATTTCCAGTGGCGTCTAGGAGTTGGGTTTTGTGCCCGGAACTCTCTGCCCTTAGCCGGCTCATGTCCACATTTGAAGCTCCGGATGTTGAATCACGTCAGTGATGTTCAGGTTCAAGGACAGACTGAGGGCACAGCTCTTCAGCCCTGCGCATGTGCCAAAACCTTGGTTCGCGCATGCGCGGGATTCTGGCACCAAATTCAAACTGTGGTTATTGCCTCAGTGTGGTTGGGCCAAACCACAGTTAGAAGCTATGGCTTGGCAGGCTGCGGGGGGGGCTGGGATCCGTTGTATAGTGGGGGGAAGTCTCAGCAGAAGCTTAAGGTTCTCTCCCTTTACATTACTTCAACTTTTTCTAACCCAAACTTGGTTTCTTTGTGTCCCTTTTAAAAGTATAACAGGTCCAACTAATTGGGTTCTCACCAGGACTAGGAGTTATTGGATGTTTTATCGACATTACCAGCCACAGTAGTAATGGGAGACATGAAAGCATTGGCTTATGTCATACCTGCACTAGACATCAGGACAACTGAACTGAGCCACTATGAAAATCAACGATTTAGAATCAGCCAAGACCTTTGATATCTCATTTAGTCTTCACATTTTACTAATGGAAAAAAGAGGGGAAAGGGATCTGCCCAAGGATACATGGCCTGAACTCCTAATGTAACTCAGGTCTTCTGTCTCCCAGCCCAGTGCTCTTTTCACTACACTACGGACTTTATCAAACATACATATGACCACCATTTTGAAAAAGGAAAACCTAGTCTTTGTCACCACTATTGCTAGGGGTTCCCACTGGGAGCTTGCCTTATATTCTGGACTGTTCCTTTCCTCTTCATCCTTCACCAATATGTCTTTATCCTGGGCCCAGCTCTTCCAGGTTCTGTTTGCTGCTTTCCCAGGGGACAGCAGGTGTATTAACAGCCCACCCTTGGTCTATTTCTGTACATATAATTGGCCTTCTGGCAACAATGCCTTAACCTGAAGGAGTGATTAATATTGAACTTCAGGCACTGTGGCAAGATGGATGTTTAGGGATGGTGGGACCATATGATGGTTTTCAAATCATACTGAGTGGTCTCTTAAGTTTTGTACAATCAGGGCCATGACTTATCATATTAGAGGAAAGGTCAAAGGATCTCTACTGTTGATAGAGACATATCATTTTCCAACCTTACCAGCCTTTCTCTCTTTTTAAGTCTGGAAAAAAAAAATGAAAGACAGTGCAGACTGCACAGCAGATTTTTGGACACTTCATGGACTAATAATTAAATCACTTTATTTTATATACTTTGATTTCTTCAGCATGGTCTAATGGAAAGACCACTGCACTAGAAGTCAGGAAATAGGTTCTGTTTCTACTTCATTCACTAACTGATGCTATGACCTTGGCCTTGAACCCTACTCTTCTCTGGGCCCCAGTCCCCCTCACCCCTGCAAACTGAGGTGGCTAGACAAAACCAGTGGTTATCAACCTTCTGTGGATCACAATCAACTGAGGAGTTTTAAGAATACACATGTGTGGTCACTACCTCTCAGATTCTGATAGTTTTTTTTGGGGGGGGGCAAGCATTGATGTTTATTAAATTTCCCAAGTAAATCTAAAAAGATGAGGTTCAGAACTATTAGACTATATGTGATTCTGCAAGTTGACTCTCCCCAAAAGAGACGTTTTAAGGATAAACAAGCTGTATGTTAAAGGGTTTATGAGAGAATTACTAGGAACAGATTGTAGGGCAGAGGAGAGGGTGAAAATAGGGTATTACTTCAGTGTTTATCTCTTATTTATGTTATCCATGTGTCTCACAACTATCCTAACCTTCATTAAAATCCTCAATTCACTTTGTATGCAATACTCCCTGTTCTGAGCTCTGCTTTCCATCTTTGTATAATGGTAGATCTCAAAAGCTTGAAAGCTAGTAACAATGCAGACTCTGGAGAGAAAGTGAGGTTAGCTCACTCTCTTAATAGCCTTCAGAATGTCACTAATTATAGTTAAGCATTTCCAGTCACAATTAGCCCTTTTTAACTCCATTACAATATCTCTCAGGTTCCAGACTATATATAAAAAAAAAAAAAAAAATTTTTTTTTTTTTTTATAACAGACTGAAAAATATCCAAGATCTTTGTGTAATTGGTAGTAATTGGCATATCATTTTATAAACATGCAGACACTGTGAAAATGCAGGGAAATTTCCTTGTTTCCTTTTTCCTTTCAGGTTCCCTTACATCTGTTGTATATTAGTCCAGGCTGGGGGAGGGGGAAGGTAAATCAACATTGACATGAATCTCACCCCTATCTGATCTGAATTTCTGTTATGCCAATTTGGAGCTTCTTGTTGAGAGCCTTCCTCTTTTTCACTGACCCTTTATTCCACGAAGCCTGATGTGCTTCTTCAGGGACCGGTCCCTCCTGGTAACATGTCCCAAGTATGTAAGATGAAGTCTCACCATCCTTGCTTCTAAGGAGCATTCTGGCTGTACTTCTTACAAGACAGATTTGTTTGTTCTTTTGGCAGTCCATGGTATATTCAATATTCTTTGCCAACACCATAATTCAAAGGCATTGATTCTTCTTTGGTCTTCCTTATTCATTGTTCAGGTTTCACATGCATATGAGGCGATTGAAAGCACCATGGCTTGGGTCAGGTGCACCTTAGTCCTTAATGTGACATCTTTGCTTCTTAAACACTTTAAAGAGATCTTTTCAGTAGATTTGCTCAATGCAATACGCTGTCTGATTTCTTGACTGCTGCTTCCATGGGTGTTGATTGTGGATCCAAGTAAAATTCAATTCTTGACAGCTTCAATCGTGTCTTCACTCATCATGATGTTGCTTATTGGTCCATTTGTGAGGATTTTTGTTTTCCTTATGTTGAGGTGTAATCCATACTGAAAGCTGTGGCCTTTGATCTTCATCAGTGAGTACTTCAAGTCCTTTTCACTTTCAACAAGCAAGGTTGTGTCATCTGCATATCACAGGTTGTTAATGAGTCTTCCTCCAGTCCTGATGCCCTGTTTTTCTTCATATAGTGCAGCTTCTTGAATTATTTGCTCAGTATACAGATTGAATAAGTATGGTGAAAGGATACAACCCTGAAAGGATACACACCTTTTCTGACTTTAGACAATGCAGTGTCCTCTTGTGCTGTTCACACGACTGCTTCTTGATCTAAGTACAGGTTCCTCAAGAGCACAATTAAGTATTCTGGAATTTCCATTCTTCTCAATGTTATCCATAATTTGTTATGATCCACACAGTCGAATGCCTTTGCATAGTCAATAAAACACAGGTAAACATCATTCTGGTATTCTGCACTTTCAGATCCATCTGACATCAGCGATGATATCCTGTTTCATGTCCTCTTCTGAATCTGGCTTGGATATCTGGCAGTTCCCTGTCGATGTACTGCTGCAACCACTTTTGAATGATCTTCAGCAAAATTTTACTTGCATGTGATATTAGTAATACTGTTTGATAATTTCTGCATTCTGATGGATCACTTTTCTTTGGAATAGGCATAAATGTCGATCTCTTCCAGTCAGTTGACCAGGTAGCTGTCTTCCAAATTTCTTGGCATAGATGAGTGAGCACTTCCAGCTCTGCGTTGATTTGTTGAAACATCTCAATTGGTTCGTATTCTGTCAATTCCTGGAGCCTTGTTTTTCGCCAAAGCCTTCAGTGCAGCTTGGACTTCTTCCTTCAGTATCATAGGTTCTTGATCGTATACCACCTCCTGAAACGGTTAAGTGTCGACTAATTCTTCTTGGTACAGTGACTGTGTGTATTTCTTCCATCTTCTTTTGATGCTTCCTGAATTGTTCAACATTTTGCCCATAGATCAATATTGCAACTCAAGGCTTGAGTTTTTTCTTCAGTTCTTTCAGCTTGAGAAATGCTGAGTGTGTTCTTCCCTTTTGGTGTTCTACCTCCAGGTCTTTGCGCATGTCATCTAAATACTTTACTTTTTCTTCTCGAGCCGCCCTCCAAAATCTTCTGTTCAGCTCCTTTATGTCATCATTTTTTCCTCTTGCTTTAGCTACTCTACATTCAAGAGCAAGTCTCAGAGTCTCTTCTGACATCTATTTTGTCTTTTCTTTCTTTTCTGCCTTTTTTAAATGACCTCTTGCTTTCTTCACGTATGATGTCCTTGATGGCATTTCACAACTGGTCTGATCTTCAGTCATTAGTGTCCAATACGTCAAATATATTCTTGAGATGGTCTCTAAATTTAGGTGGGATATACTCAAGGTCGTGCTTTGGTTCTCATGGACTTGTTCTAATTTTCTTCAACTTCGACTTGAACTTGCATATGAGGAATTGATGGTCTATTCCACCAATGGCCCTTGCCTTTGTTCTGACTGATGATACTGAGTTTTTCCATTGTCTCTTTTGGCAGATGTAGCCGATTTGATTCCTGTGTATTTCATCTGACAAGGCTCACTTGTATAGTCGCCATTCATGTTGTTGAAAAAGATATTTGCCATGAAGAAGTCGTTGGTCTTGCAAAACTCTATTATGTGATCTCTGGCATTGTTTCTTTCCCCAAGGCTGTATTTTCCAATTACTGATCTTTCTTTTCTTCCAACTAGTAAGGGAAAAGGAATGAAAGCAAAAGGGACTACAAATCATTTTTTTTTATGTATCCTCTATTTACAAACTGTAGAGCCCTGGTGGTGCAATGGTTAACAGCTATGGCTGCTAACCAAAAGGTCGGCAGTTCGAATCCACCAACCACTCCTTGGAAACACTATAGGACAGTTCTACTCTGTCCTATGGGGTTGCTCTAAGTAGGAATAGACTCGATGGCAACAGGTTTGGTTCTGGTTTATTTACAAACTATATATGAGTCACTTGCAGAGTAGCCTTTGTGGACTCAAGGACCTTTGACACATCCCACATTTCTGAGTTCTGCTCATTACAGGAAATCTGTACATTTGATTGACTTATGCTGATCAGCCTGCCTTGACTAATGTCTATTGTGTTTCTAATCCTGTACTAGGGTACCCTTTAGGGAAATAGGGGAATCTAAGACATGGTTTTTCCTTTAATGACACTCTATTTTAGCTGTGGGGGGCTAGATTACAGTGTCCTTATTTTCCAGACCAAAATTGGGATGTCTGTTCTGACAAATACACATGTTCCTATGGAGATGTTTGAACATTTAATATTTGTACTGTAAAGAAAATATTAGGATGTTTGGTTGTAATAGAAAATGCACACACATACAGAAGTAGCATATGCTATATAGAATTGCTAGTTGTTATGTTGAGTGGGGCAGAGTGATAAAGGGAAGGTTTATCTAATATGGGGTGGTCAGGAAAGTCTTTATTAAAGATCCAAGATGTGCAAGCTTGTGAAAAGGAGGGAGAGGACATTCCAAACATTAGTATAGTGATAGAGTAGCAAATTGTTCCATATTAGAGAGAATCCAGTATTAGGCAGCTGTTTATGTCACAGCTGAAAAGGTTTCTCATGTGGCCTAACAAACCCAAGTCCACATAGCTCAAAGTTCCAATCTGACTCCACGTTACCCTGAGCAGTAAATTAACCCTCTGTGCCTTTCTTTATCCCCCTTAGGATGAACACAACAGGGGTGGCTATTGCACTGAGCAAATCCCCAGCTAAATGAAGAGGATATGGAAATGCTAGAATACATCAGTTTACGAGGACTATACCAGTTCATATATGCATCAAAACACCAGATCCTGTTAAAGTGCAGCCGACTAAAGTCAGGTGAGCTTCATCTTTCAACTTGGTCCCTGACCAAGTCCCCAAGGAGTCCTATGTTTAGAGAAGTCTGCTTTCTTCCATGCTCAGTGCCTGGCTTAAAATGCCACATTTCGATCAAGGGTGAGCCAGGAGATTCTCTACTTCACAGAATGGCAAAACTATTCATGATAAATAACAGATAAAAGTTTAACATATAATGCATATGAAGAACTTGCAAAAATGTATAGAGTTGCTCTAATATGTTTACATGATAAAATGATATGGGTATAGAATTTTAGAACTGGAAAAACTACTAAAGGTCCTTGAAGTTTCTCGTTTCAAAGCAGAGAAACTGTATCCCAGATTGCCTAAGATTTCACAGTTAATGAATGGAAGAGGTAGGGCTAGAATATTGGTTTATTTTTATTTTTTAAATACTTGTAATTGTTAAGGATGTGTGTCAACTTGGCTGGGCCATGCTTCACAGTAGTTTGGCAGTTATGATGTAGTTTGGCAGTCATATGATCCTGTGATCACTTCCGTGATGAGATTTGATATAATGTGGTCACCTCCATGATGAGATCTACTGTAAGTAGTCAATCAGTTGAAGGGGAGTTTCCTTGGGGGTGCGGCCTGCATTGAATATAAGTGGGCTTTCTACAAAGGCTCATGGGCTTTTGCTTGTTCTGGATCCTACAGCTGGCTCCTGTTGGTCTGACCTCCAATTTTTGGGACTTGAGCTAGCGGCTTACCTGCAGTCTCGCCTACCTATCTTGAGATTCGCCAGTCTTGAGATTCGTCATTCTTCGCAGCCTGTGAGCAAGAGCCCTGCTGTCTGACCTGCAGATCTTGGGTTCACCAGCCCTTGCAGCTACGTGAATCAAGAGAGGCCTCTATCCTGACCCACGGACTTGGGATGTTCCAGCCTCTACAATTGCGTGAGCCATTTCCTTGATATATAAGTCTCTCTATATGCATATTTATATGCTTTACTGGTTTTGCTTCTCTAGAGGACCTAGCCTAAGACAATACCCATTCCAGTGTTCTCTTCATTCTAATACACTGTTACTCTCAAATCACATAAAAATATCTAACATGTACTGAATTTTTGCTTTGTGCCAGGCTCTGGGCTAAGTATTTTACATGTATTGTCTCATTGAATCCTCACAAGAACATTAATAATTTGATACTACCAATACGGTGATATTCATTAGGAAACTGAGACTTAGGTTAAGTAATGTGTTCTAGGTCAAAGAGCTAAAAAAAAAAAAAAACAAAAAACAAACCAAACCTGTTGCCATCTATTGATTCTGACTCATAGCGACCCCTACAGGACAGAATACAACTGTCTCATAGTGTTCCCAAGGCTGTAATCTTTATGGAAGCAGACTGCCACATATTACTCTGGCAGAACAGCTGGTGGGTTGGAACTGCCAACCTTACAGTTAGCAGCAGAGTGCTTAATTACTGCATCATCAAGGCTTCTTAAGTCGAAGAGCTACTAAGTGGCTTAATTCAGGTCTAACACCAAAACCCATTATCTTCACAATTATGCTATACTGTCTGCAAACTGTAAACCATACGTGAAAGAAATTCAGCCTCACTACAAATAAAGGCAGACTAAATTCATTATTAGATACATTTTACTTCTCTTAAGTTAATAAAAAAGGAGCCCAACATTGCCAAGAAGCAGAAACACGCATTGCGAATAGTGATATAATTAGCAATGTAAATCTTAATGGAGAGCAATTTGGCAATATGCATCAAGACATGAAAAAGTCAGACTGCACTTTAACCTAGCAATCCCATTTATGGGATCTACTCTAAGGAAATAATTGTGAACCAAGTAAAAGGTATTTGTACAAAGCCATTGATACTTCTGTTAGTAGAAACCTGGGAATTGTCCAAAAGTCCTCAATGCAGAAATGTTTAAATCCTATCATTACAGAATACAGGAACTATAATCTATGAGATCATTTTGTCCAAACTCCATTTCTTTGCCAATACACCTTTTTTTTTCAGATGAAGCAATTAAGGCTCAACTGAACGAATATTCTGCATTCATCAAACATGATAATGACCATGAAATATAAGGTATGGATAAGATATTGTAGTCACAGCCTCCTATGAAAATGTAATGAAAAGGGGAAAAAAATACATAGTCAGTGAAAAGTTAAATTTCTAGGCCCACTCCTTGACAGCTGTCTGATATCTCAGAGTTACCGCTTAGTTGGTGCCATGCTGGAAAACATTAAGTAGCTTTTCTTGTTATGCTTTTTTGAATTTTAAAAACTTGACATTTAAAAATTTAATCAACTTGAGCAGTAAGTCAAGTAGAAGATGTCAACACTTGAATTTCTTACAGTCTTCTGACAGAGTCAAAACTTGTCAAGTAGCTTTACATTTCAACAAGTTCTTGCACTAAAAATGTATGCTTAGTAAGGTACAACTGCCCTCGGCTACTTGAACTTTATTTTTAATTTTATAGTTCACATGTAGGCATGCAGAGCTGAATGCAAAGTCGCTTAGAACCAACTTCCTACTTAGCCAAATGCCAAACATTGGGCACAACAAAGTCCCCCAAAGCCAACATATAGCGTGAATTACTTACAGGGTCAGGCATAATAGTAGCAAATGTGGGAAAGGACAATATGCAATATACAATTTTTAAAAGGAAACCTTAAGTATTCACCTTATAATGAGAAAAACAGAGAAGGGAAGGAAGATGCACCAAAGAAACACACTTTACTTCATTAACATCGATTTCCACTTTATTTTAATTTTGCATCCTGAGATAATAAAACTTTATATCTGACAAGTGAACAATGACAGAAGCAGCAGTGAAAGTTTCAGAGAGGCAGGTGTCCTTCATTTTGGCACAGCTGTATATAGGCTGAGTTCTCTCAGAGGAGTCACTCCAGTACTCAAGGGAGAAAAATGAATTCATTCCACAGGCTACGTAATAATACAAGATGCATGAATGTTCTTGCTTTGGATGGACAGGTCCACTATTCTTTTTCTGGTAAAGCTGTCCCAACAGGAATCCTCTGCCAAAAAATAAAAATCCTAGACTTTTCAATTAGATATTTTGATTAATGCCCACTTTCTAGCTATGTGGATTTCCTGTTCTTGCAGCCAAGACTCGTATTTGTCTGTGGTTAGTCCAAGGGTGATAAATTAGCTTGTAGATCATATCGTTTCAAATATTTGTAACTTGTTTCAAAGTCCAGGCATTAAAACAATCTTAAACACTATTTGCTTACTAGAAAAATGGAAAATTAAGCCAAGATTAAAAAAAAAACAAGCAAGAATAACAGTAACATTTGAGAAATTATTGCCTTGACTCATCATGTTGAGTTTATACACAGAACCATTTTAACAGACTCAGAAATTGATATTCAGTCCAACACTAGAACATGAAATTATAACACTTTTTACATTTGCAATCCTATGTGTGTATATATCATTTATACATATATATCCAAATAAATTAGCTCAGTCATATCATCCTGAAACAGAAAAAAAAAAAAAACGGAAGGCAAATTCTAACCTGAAGTTATGTAGCCCAAGCCAGGCAAAAGACATACATACACACACACACCCCACAATCCAGCATTTCATTATTCAGGGACAAAGTAAGCAATCTGTGGGGAGGGTCAGATAATCTTAGTTCCTTTACAGTGGCTCCCAAGAGTTTCACTATTATCCCCTCCATGTTTTCAAGTATTTTAGTTATCAAATTGCATGTAATAACAAGCTTTCTCAATTTTTTTCATTAATCAAAGGCATAACTGCCAGTCATAGCTGCTAATCAGCATGCGATAACCAGTGTTAACAGATAAACTTGGAAAACTAAATAAGCAAAATGCCAGGAAATTCCATGTTTTAGTTGACTTGTGCAGCAGGAATATTATGGGTAAATATGATTTCTAGTACATTTTTTTTAATATTGAAAAAGGCTCAAGGATGCTCCAATCTGCCCCAAATTGAGAACCATCTGCTCTTCCTCCCTAAATCAAGTATTAACACAATCACCCATGTTTAACACAGGAAATTAATAACAAAATTTGCTACTGACAAAGTAGACTAACTGCAGCACTCATTCTGTAGGTTATGACTGAGAAAGAAAACAACATGGATTTAAAGGAATCTATTTAGAAATTATACCATTAAGATAGATATCCAGTGTTATCAGTCTACTTCAAAAGCACACTAATATATGAAAAAATCCTCAATTCCCCTGTGAGGTAGGTCCAGATTATTGTCCCCACTTCAATGATGAAGACATGAGGTACAGAGGAATCAAGCAGGAGAGCTAAGAATTAAACTAGAAGTAACTTGGGTTTGAATGCAATACCACTTTCCTTTCCATCTACTATTATCAATTTTTTTCCAAAAGATCTTTTTGAAGGTAACACACTGAAGCAGATGCTGGATAGGTTATGAAACTCTTATCACATAAATGTCAAAGTGGGTCCTCTCGTGTCTCCATTGTTGTCACAGCTATAACTCTTGCCAGGATACCAGCTGGTAGCCGCATAGTCAAATTCCATAGAGGCAACGCCCACAGCCTTTAGTCCTTGGTTCCTAAGGAAACTACATTCATTCTTATCACCATGGAGAGGCTGAGGTCTAGGAGACATCAGGTTCTTTGAGTCTGTGATATGAATACACATCAGCTAGCAGTCAGTTGGCAAATATGGAACTTTTACTAAGTGCAAGGCACTGTGAGTGTTTCCACCAAGGGTAGTCCATCTGAGAATAATCATTCTGATCTTTTTCAGAGTAAAAATTTCCCAATGATTCCCAGAATTACAGAATGTTAGGTGATCTGTACTTTCCTGTCTTCTGATTTTATAGATGAAGATACTGAGAAGTAATTTAAGTGATGCCTGGACACAATATTAGATCATTTCCTCATACAGTATTTATTTGACATAGTCACAGAAAATGGACCATATTCTCAGGTTGCCATCATCAAAACAAAAAGACCAGCTCAGAATTAGGAAAGAATAATTTGGGGCAAGATAAGGTTAATGAGATATGTGTGTGTGTTTATCCTTCAATTAATTTCAGTCATGTAATACATGAACGGGTATTAGCAAAGCCTATTTTTTTTTTTTTCTGTAGAAAATTTTCCAACAGTTCACCATTTTAAGGAGTCTGAACAATGTGACAACTCTTGCAAAAGTTTTTTTTAAAAGAAGAAATTTATAGGCACAAGAGGACCTAATTTAAATGAATATGAGCATCTTATAATCAAATTAGCAAAAAAGTATTTCCATTATGTGAAACTGCTCCAATTAATCAGTGTGCACGATTTCTATATCCTAAGTCCAATAGTAAATCTTAATGAAATAGTGTTTGGGGACTTTATGTTCAAGTAGTGAAGTTTTATTTAAGTGGCAGTTTATTTTCTGTAAGCAAAATAAGGATGCTAATGATTTTCTTAAAGCTCTCATACATTTGAAAAAATCCTATTTGTTCAAAGGCTTACAAGTGTCATTGAACTTAAATTATGAAAAAATAAGAGTAGACTTATTAAAAAATGGTAGAGTATTAAAATAAATATTAATTCAGTTTGCTGAGTGTTTACAGGTCATAATACTATGAATAGTATGTGCAATAAATAAGTGCATCTTAACAGGACTTCAAACACACCATCATCCTTCCAATTTTTACTAGTATTCAAAGTATACAAGTTCATGTGACTGACTGATGTTAGGTGCCAACAATTTGATCTGGACTCATAGTGACCCCATGTGACAGACTAGAGCTGTCCCATAGGGTTTTCTAGGCTGTAACCTTTACGGAAGCAGATCGTCAGGTCTTTTCTCCGAGGAGCTGCTGGTGGGTTCAAACCACAGACCTTTTGGTTAGCAGCCGAGGGCTAATATATCACGATAGGGGGAAAACAAGGAAACAGGCTTTAATTAAAAATAAAAGAACTATAATATGCTATGTAATACTCTTTTATCTACTTGAAAAGGATGATTTTAAATCTAATAATATACTAATTTATTCACTCTGCTTCCTTCAGCATGATATGTTATCTTTGTTCAAAAAAGACAAGGCACTTTTCCATCTACTTCTAAAACCTGTTGCCGTCGAGTCAATTCCGACTCATAGCGACCCTATAAGACAGAGTAGAACTACCCCATAGGGTTTCCAAGGAGCAGCTGGTGGATCTGAACTGCTGCCCTTTTGGTTAGCAGCCGAGCTCTTAACCTACTTCTAAAGTTTGACTATAACGGTCTCTTTCCTAAGTTAACACAGAGGGTAAACAAAACCCAAACCAGTTGCCACAGAGTCAGTTCTCATTCATGGCAATCCCATGTGTGTCAGAGCACAACTGTGCTCCATAGGGTTTTCAATGGCTGTGATCTTTCAGAAGTAGACTGCCAGGGCTTTCTTCTGAGGTGCCTCCGGGTAGATTCAAACTGCCAATCTTTCAGTTAGCAGCTGAACGCTTAACCATCTGTGCTACCCAGTGACTCCAACATAGAGCGTAGGAGGGAATACAGAGTAGAGGACATGTCCAGGATGAAGCTAATAAATCTGTAAATGACTTGCCCATATTTGTTATTAATACTGCACATGCTATTGGCTTTCTGGACAAAACAAGCTTAAAAATGACCAGTTGGGCTAATGTATTAATCCAGAATCTTGGGCCAAATGAGAAGCATTAGAACACAAATTATAAATAAGGAGTGAAACCCAGACTGGAATGAAGATGAAGTGGCACACATCAGGCATCATAGTCCTTATTCTCTGGAGCCTAAACCACCACTATAAATGTGAAGCTGAAAAGAGTTTGAGCCTTTTCTATTTTATTCACAATTTAGGTGTTTAAAAGGGCAATGAAGATGGAGATGCAAAGAGGAAAGAAAGTTAGAGAACACTTTTAACCTGAAGGTCAAAGCCTTGTGAGATTTATATACTTTGGCAAATACATGTTATTTAATCTGGAAATTACCACAGCAGGCTTCATAAAGGAATATTATGTGACAAAGAAATTCAAAATTACTTTCATTAATCTAAAAACAATTTTCACAAAAATATTTTACTAAACCGATGGAAGAAAAATCTAAATATGATCTATGCTTAGGATTAAAAAAAAAAAAAGCCTGAAGGGGAGGAATTAATTACCACAGTGTGTTCTGTCATTTCAGCATTTGCTGCTGCCAATTTTATTTAAGGAATACAAATCCCCAAAAGCATTCCAAAATATCTGACTGGTAAACAGCCCCTTCCAAGGAAACATACTTTGAAAAAGCAGTAATAGAGAAAAAAGAAAACTGAGTGTTTTCTGGGTAGTTCAAGAAAATAACATGAGCCGACTAGCATAATGAACAATAAAATAATATTTAAGAGTGATTAGAGTCTGTTTTAAAATTATGTTTACCTACGCTGTCAAACGGTTTATATGACAACTACTACTGTTACTTGAATCATACTTTGTCACTTCCAGATGCAATCTATTCCTGTCTCAATATTTGTTTAATGGAAACAATTCACCACTTCCTGCTGTTCTTTCAGCAAAAACCAAGTGTGATTTATACATGGTAGAAAAAGTTACTATGACCACCACATGACCAAATTCTAAGTTTACAGGAAGAAAAAATGAAATTTTAATGGTTGACACTTGTATCAGTGATAATTAGAAATTTTGTACTACACTGGAAATCAATTTTGATAATAAAATACCACAGTTTGAAGCATAGATCTGATGCATCAGCTGGCACATAAACCACAGATACAATTTTTTCCTGATCTTAGCTGTAAAACAAGACACTTGTATACATTTCAAAGGTTTCCACCATCTATAAAAATACACTTTCAATTTTATGGCAGGTAGACACATGATATTTGCAGCTATACACAGTATATTAATAGAGATTTTAGCTGGCTGGGTGGCATAGGGAAAATGGTGTTGCACAGAGGAAGGTGGGAAAGTTTTTTTTTGCAAACAATTATAGTTACAAATCAAATAGTGCCTCTTTTTCCCTTATTTTACTGGTCAAGGACTGTGGATTCCAAATTACGCATACATTTTTAAAGTGGCTTAAGAAGTTTTGCCCTTGTATGAAGAAATGATTGTTCCCTTCACTGGGATGAATATTGCCCAAAAGTTTTACTAAAAGAAATAAACGATGACAAATAAAATATTATTCAGTCCCAGATACTTTTAATTTACTTTTAGCACTATGATTTACAAATAATGCCTACATACAGGCATATATTTGCATGTGAATTAACATGATATAAACCTTTAATTACATTAAAATTTTAAATACTAGCAGAATAAGGGTGTGGTACTCTCACTCAACTGTGAAGAGAAATACCCACACGGCAATGAAATGGACATGTGTGGTGAATTTATAAGTAAAAATACCTTTGTCTAAACATTTGTCTTCTCTCTTTCATTAATAATACCAAATGTTTAAAAAAGATCCCCAAAAGAGGATTTAGAATATTCTGTCAATTATGAACAAGCTACCATACCTTCTTTAGGTGCAGCTTCTCAATTAGCTTTTTTCCAAAGCAGAATATCAGAATTCCAAAAGGGAGTTAGCAGTGGCTTTCACAGGGGTATAGGCACCTCCTAGGACATTTAAAATCTCCAAATACACCTTAAAGGGCATACCTGTGTATATTTTCAGATGAGAAAAAGGATACATAAGGCGAAATAAATGAAGGATGGTAAAGCTGTGAAATACGTCAGATGCCAAAGGAATTCTTTTGGAGGTAGGAGTGGGGGACAAAACGGGGATTGTTGAATTAAATTAAAAAAGGGGGGGGTTCTTGGTTTCGGGTGCAACACAGAGTATCTGAGACAACAACTTCAATTTTAATCCACTTGTTACAAAGGGCAATCCTGCCCTACACCTGACATTTTTAACATGCTTATTATGGCTCTGCCATAAAATGGCATGTTGACAGCCTATACATTCAAAAGGATGCTTGCAAACATCATTCATATTAAAATCTATGCAGAATTGTCGGCAATACATTAAAAGTAATATTACATTCTGTAAACCATGGCATATCATATTTTTACATTATGCAGAGACAATATTTACAAGTCTTTAGATGTTTAAATATTTTATCCATTAACGCAAGAGATAATTTAGCAAAGTGCAGGACAAAACAGGTACTCTTATTTGAATGTTCCTTAAAAGCAGATTAGAGCAAAAACATTTCTAAAAGCTACCAAAAGCTTATTTAAATATACCCAGTGAGGGATTACAGAGCATAAGTAGCCTAGAAAAATGATGCATAATTAGAAATAGTATGAAAATTAAGAGGCAGCATGCTAGAACAAGTTTTTTTTTTTTTAACATCAGCACTGATGTTTTATCTTTAGTGGTAACTATATATATATATATATGCATATATATGTGTCAGTGTATACTTATTTAAAAATTAAATGTGCAAAACACAAGCCTCATTTAACATAAAAAAGATGTGCAAATTTTCTTCTTAAACTAACACAAACAAAAGAGCAAGGAGAATATTCTACCATTATAAAGAATAATCTGAACAGGGCAAAAAGAGACCATCTTCATTCTAAAATCATCTACAAGGCACTAAGGGTAGGAAATGACAGGTAACACAGAAGTGACTGAACAAAATTCCTCAGTCAGGTCGGAATATGGGATATTTTGGTAAGAATTCTATTAGTATTACCTGTAAAATAAAAGGAAACACGAATATATTGATAAAATGATTTTCATTTAACATAATTAATGTATAACCTAGAAAGTCTATGATCATTTCTCACAGGACTATATTTTGATCCTGTGCTATAAAGTAACTGAAATATATAAAACAGGGTTATATGAAGAACTTACCACAAATTATTTTTAGGTTGAAAATAAATTTAGCAAATATAACCACTTACTGTAGCAAATCCATGGCACTGGGTTGGGTAGCAAATAGTTTTTATTGCCTGATTTACAATAAGCATTTGTTTAGGTTCAGAAAAGCAAACACTATTACATTATTATGCCCCTCCCATTTTTCGCAATGGGATTAAAATTTGCAAAACAGATAAGATACTTTTATCTAAATGTATGTAATTTTCAATTAAAGCAGCTGGTATTGGTTGAGTATTACTATCTTTTACAAGTTATTTGTGAAAAATAATAAAGTATCCAAATGGACTGATTAAAACATTTTAATGATAGACAGGTTTGGAAACAGAATAAAAACAATCTATTTTTTAATGTTCTATCTACAGTAGATTTTAGATTTGTGGTCATTTGTACTTTTTCCCTAAAACTATTCAAAGGAGAAAGATACCATAATAATCCCTATTTATGAGATGCAAACAGAATATTTTATTATTAAATATATGCTACACGTCAGCAACTTGAGCTTAAAACCAAAAACCAAACCCAGTGCCATCAAGTCGATTCCGACTGAAAGCGACCCTATAGGACAGAGTAGAACTGCCCCATAGAGTTTCCAAGGAGTGCCTGGCGGATTTGAACTGCCCACCCTTGGGTTAGCAGCTGTTAGCACTTAACCACTATGCCACCAGGGTTTCCAACTTGAACTTAGAGAAATTTAATATTCTTTTGAATGTTAATGATGCTGAATTTATCACATTGAATATATGTGAATCTATGTTTTATGACTAAGATCACATAGTCTTCAGTAAAATATTTAGAACTTACAGTTACTTCACTCAAAGTTAAAGGTTAGCCAAGAAAAAAGAAAAGGCAGAAGTATGAAATGAATGCAGAAATCCAAAGTCAATTCATATCTTATGCAAGTTTTTACAAGATTATATTTTGGAATGTTTTGTTCAGAGTAGCTATTCCCATCACCATATACTAAGGTTTGCACCTGTGTTAAAAGGAGACTAAGGCAGTGCAATGTTTTTCATTCGAGCATATTAGCTGAGACTTATGCAAAATCTAAAGCATTGCTAGCTTTCAAGATATTTTATGTTGGCTACAAATTTAAAGAAGGTGGAAATCTCTAGGTTCTACCTGACAAAGTTCAGGCTGAGGAGAAAAAAGGTAGAAGGAAAATCTTACAACGATAAATCAAATAAAATGTTATATTTAGGATGGAATCTAAATCATGTAATGAAAAACAGCAGCATACTTACATACTCCATCATATTGCTAGTTTCACATTTCCTTTTAGTCAACTTCCAGTGCAAAGCAAGCTAAGAAAGTAAAATGTATTAAGTATTGTGATATCAAGTTATACCAATTACAACCTCTACAACCAATTACAACCTCTTGAATAAGTCACTGAAAACAATCCAGAAGAAATATAAGATACAAAACACAACATTTAAAAATCCTTGTAAAGAATATATATTAAAAAGTATTAGTTCTCTAATTCATTCCTTTGCTACTTGAAAAATTTCCATTTGGTACTTTTTTCCAATTTAAAATGCAAATATATAAAAAAACCTTTTTTTAAATGGGGCACTTATTTGCTTAAACTTTCTTACCTTGTGATATAATCTGTTATTTTCCCATTCTAATAACTTCTGAATTGATCTTCTGGTCTAAGAGAAAGGATCAACAGTTGTTACAAGATGAGTTGAGGAGCTATATAAACTGTGTGTATCTATATTTTCTGCTTACTTGTAAGATCACATTATTTTTTCCTCTTGTTTTTCTATTAGAAATCAGAAAAAAGCAACGTAAGAAAAGAAAACGCCAAAATAGGAGCAAGGTATTATATAACTATTATAGTCACAAGATTATAAGATTACATACATATATGTATACATATATAGGAAACCCTGGTGGCATAGTGGTTAAGAGCTATGGCTGCTAACCAAAAGGTTGGCTGTTCAAATTCACCAGGTGCTCCTTGGAAACTCTACGGGGCAGTTCTACTCTGTCCTGTAGGGTCGCTATGAGTCGGAATCAACTTGACGGCAACGGGTTTGGTTTTATATACAGAGAGAACTGCCAGCCAAAAGGTCGGTGGCTCAAATCAACCCACAGGTGCACCAAAAGACAGACCTGGCAGTCTGCTTCTGAAAGGTCACAGTCTTGAAAACACTATAGAGCAAAGTTCAACTCTGACACATGTGGAGTTGTCCATGAGTCTGAATTGACTTGACGGCAACTAACAACAATAATATACACTACATGTTAGGAATTAAAAAAATATTTTATTTATTGTGTTTTTGATGAGTTTACACAGCAAATTAACAATTTATATACATATTGTTCACTGACATTGGTTACATTTTTCACAATGTGTCAGCATTCTCATTATTTCCATTCTGGTTGTTCTGTTTCCATTAATCCAGCTTCCACATTGGCCCTTCTCATTTTTGGTTTAGGGTAAATGTTTACCATTTGGTTTCACTTAGATGATTATTTAGAAGAACACAATACTCACAGGTGGTATTAGTTATTTTATTACCCAATCTGTCATCTGGCTAAACGGTGACCTCAGGGAGTGGTTTGAATTCCAAGTTCAAAGGGTATCTCAGGGTGATAGTCTAGTTCCGCTAGTCTCTACTGGTCCAGTAAGTCTGGTCTTTTTTTCAGGAATATGAGTTTTGTTCTACATTTTTCTCCCATTCCATCTGGGACTATTTATTGTGTCCCTGGTTGGAACGGTCAGTAGTGGTAGCCAGGGACCACGTAGTTCTTCTTGTCTCATGATGGTGAGGCCGTTGTTCATGTAGACTATTAGTCCTGTAGACTAGTTTCTTCTTTGAGTCTTTGCTTTCCTCCTTTCTCTTTTGCTCTGGATGAACAGACCAATAATTTTATCTTAGATGGCCACATGCAAGCTTTTATGACTCCAGACCAAACTAGGATGTAGAACATTATTTTTATGAACTATATTGTGCTAACTGACTGAGTTGCCCCATAAGACTATGGTTCTAAGCCCTTAAACCCAGTAAACCAATCCTGTGAGGTGTTTAATTATGTCTAGGCAGTATCTATAACTGTGCCCCTATGTGCTTTATTTTACATATGAATATATATGCAGCACACATGAATACACACACACACACGCCTACAGATGAACCTATACATGCACATTTGTATATTCATATGTGCCTTCCTATACATATATATGCACACATATCTATCTATGTAACCACACACATATTTTTAGTTATTATTACTATTGTTGCAAAGTTATATATATCCTAGGTCCATTGTATTTGATAGAATCTCTCTAAACAATACCAGATGGGTAACAAATAGATTGAATTAGTAATTAAAAATCTTTCCACAAAGAAAAGCCTGGGCCCAAGATGGCTTCAATGGCAAATTCTACCAAACATTAGGGAGAAAAAATACCAATCCTTCACAAATTCTTACAAAAAATAGACGAGGGGACATTTCCTATCTCATTCCGTGAGGATATCAAAGCCAGAAAAAGAAAGACATCACAAGAAAACTAAAGATCAATATTCCTCATGAAATGCTCTCAAGAAACTAGCAAACTGAATCTAGCAACATATGAAGAGGATTATAGATCATGACAAAGTGGGATTTATCCCAGGAACATGAAAATAAATTAGGATAATACATTATACCAATAAATGGCAAAAACCACAAAATCATCCTAGTAGACACAGAGAAAGCATTGGACGAATCCAATTCTCACTCATGATAAACACCTCTAAAATACTAGGAGTAGAAGGTGTTATGGATTGAATTGTGTACCCCAAAAAGATATGTCGAAATCCTAACCCCTGTACTTGTGAACCTGACTGTTTGGAAAAAAGTGTCTTTCTTTGAAGATGTTAACAGTTAGATTCACATGCACTTATAATGGAGTAGGGTAGGTCTTAATCCCATCTGAGTAGTTTCTTATTAAAGGGAAAACAGAACAAAGACAGAAACACAGGGAGAAGACACTATGTGAACATGCTTCTGTAAGCCAAGGAATGCCAAGAATTGCTGGCAGTTACCAGATGCTAGGAGAAAAACATTGGAACAGTTCCCTTCTCAGAGCCCTCAGAAGAAATCAAGATGGCTGATAACCTGATTTGGACTTCCAGCCTTGAAAGCCATGAGACAATGAATTTTTTTTCTTTAAAATCACCCATTTTGTGGTATTTTTTTTACAGCACCCCTAGGAAACTAAGGCAGAAAGGAGCTTCCTCAAACTGATAAAGGCATCTATGAAAAACCTACAGCTAGCATCATATTTAATGAAAAAAAAAAAAAAACCCAAACCCATTGCTGACAAGCTGATTCTGACTCACAGCAACCCTACGGGACAGAGCAGAACTGACCCATAGGGTTTCCAAGGCTGTAATCTTTTACGGAAGCAGATTGCCACATCTTTCTCTTGAGAAGTGGCTGGTGGATTTGAACCACTGAGCTTTTGGTGAGCAGTTGAGCACTTAACCAGTGCACCACCAGGGCTTCCTATATTTAATGAAGAGAGACTTGCCCGTAAGATTGAGAACAAGACAAGGATGCCTCCTCCCACCACTTTTATTCAACATTCTACTGGATGTTGTAGCCACTGCAATTAGACAAGAAAAACAAATAAAAGACACCCAGATTGGAAAGGAAAAACTAAAACATTTTTCATTCACAGATGACATAATCTTGTATTTAAAAAACCCTAAAAATTGTTCTATAGCATCTTGGAACAAAATGTTCACTAATGGTAGCTGGGCACTAGCCAGTTCTAGTCTCATGGCAAAGGAGGCAGTTGTTCATTGAGGTAATTATCGGTGCCTTCGATTTCCTCTTTCTATTCCTGTAGTCACTGCTATAAATATTTGATACAATTCCCCAGTGAAACCATCCTTGCCCATGACTTTTCTTTGTCGGGAGGTTTCTGATTTTTGATCCAATATCTTCACTTGTTATGGATTTGTTGAGATCTACTACTATTTCTTCTTGAGTCAGTGTAGGAAGTTTCTGTGTTTCAAGGAATTTGTCCCTTTCCTTTTTTTTTTTTTATCTAATTTGTTGGCATGCAACTGTTGACAGTATTCCCTTAAGCAACAATCCTTTAAATTCTGTAGGATCAGTTATAATGTCTCTAATTTCTAGTTTTAGGTATTTGCATCTTCTCTATTTTTCTTTGTTAGTCTAGCCAAAGATTTATCAATTTTATTGATCTTAAAAAAAAAAACTTGTAGTTTTGTTAATTCTATTCTCTATTTCATTTATTTCTACTCTGATCTTTATTAATTCCTTTCTTCTGGTAGTTCTAGGCTTAGCTTCTCTACCTTTTCTAGTTCCTCTGGGTGAGAGTTAGGCTATTGATCTGAGGTCTTTCTTGTTTTTAAATGTAGACATTTATTGCTATAAATTTTCCTCTGTGTACTGCCTTCACTGTATCCTGTATGTTTTGGTATGTTGTGTTTTCATTCTTGTTTGACTGTACATATTCTTTTTCCTCTTTTGATTTCTTCTTTAACCTACTGGTTGTTTAGTAGAGTGTTATTTAGTTTCCATATATTTGTGTATTTTCCAGTTTTCTTCCTGTTACTAATTTCTAGTTTCATTCCACTGTGATTGGAGAAGAAACTTTGTATTATTTCAATCTCGTTAAACTTATTGAGGCTTGCTTTGTGTCCTAAGATACGGTCTATCTGGAAAATGGTTCGTGTGCACTGGAGAAGAATTATATTGTGCTGTTGTTGGATGGAGTGTTCTATATATATCTGTTGGGTCTAGTTGGTTAATAGTGTTATTCAAATCTTCTGTCTTTTATTGATATTCTTCTAGCTGTTCTATCCATTATCGGAAGTGGTACTTTGAAGTCTCTATTATTGTAGACCTATCTAATTCTCCCTTCAATTCTGTCAGTATTTGCTTTTTAAATTTGGGGGCTCTGAGGTTAGGTGCAAAGTGAAAGTTTACAGCACAAATTAGTCTTTCATTCAGAGATTTATAAACAATTTTTTTTGTGACATTGGTTGCAATTCCCACGACGTATCAACACTCTCCCCTTCTCCACCCTGGTTTCCCTATTACCATTCATCCAGTTTTCCTGTCCCTTCCTGCCTTCTCATCTTTGCTTTTGGGTAGGTGTTAGTCTCATTTACATGACTGAACTAGGAAGCACATTTCTCACGTGTGCTATCGTTTGTTGTATGGACCTGTCTAATCTTTGGCTGAACAGTGAGCTTCAGGAGTAACTTCAGTTTTGGGGTAAAAAGGTCTCCAGGGGCCAGAGTCTAGGGGTTCCTCAAGCCTCTGTCAGACCAGTAAGCCTGGTATTTTTTTTGTGTATTTGAATTTTGTTCCACATTTTTCTCCTGCTCTGTCTGGGACCCTCTATTGTGATCCCTGTCAGGGCGGTCAGTGGTGGTAGCTAGGCACTATCTAGTTGTTCTAGGCTCTGGCTGGTGGAGGCTGTGGTACTTGTGGTCCATTAGTCCTTTAGACTAATCTCTCCCTTGTGTCTTTGGTTTTCTTCATTCTCTTTTGCTTTGGATGGGATGGGACTATGTTCACTTTTTTATGCTTTTGTCATTATAATGCCTGAAGGACACACCAGTTGTATTTGCCAACCAAAATTACCTTAAATTTGATCTTTGACCTTGTCTAGACATTTCCTTTAATGGAAAAAAAACTTCCCCCATTTGTACACCTTCAAGTTACTGTCTAGTGTCCTTACTTTACCTTCTGGAGAATTCTCTTTAGCATTGCTTGTAGGGCCAGTCTCATGGTAACAAATTCCCTTAGTTTTTGTTTATCTGGGAATGTCTTAATTTCACCCTCAGTTTTGAACAGCAATTTTGCTGGATATAGTATTCTTGGCTGACAATTTTCTGTCAGTACTTTAAATATGTCATCCTGCTGCCTTCTTGTCTGAATGGTTTCTAAAGAGAAACTGGCACTTAATTTATTTGAGGACTGCTTGTATGTGATGAGTCAGATTGACTCGGTGACAATGGGTTTGGTTTTGGTGTATCATACCCAGCTGGAGCCTCCACTGCTTGATAGCTATTCCTCTTTTGTTTTTAACAAAAACAAAACTTCACTTCTCTCTTGCTGCTCTCAATATTTTCTGCTTGTCCTTGGTTTCTGAGAGTTTGATTATAACATGCCTCAGGGTTACTCTTTTTTGATTTATCCTACTTGGAATTTTCTGAGATTTTTGGATGTGTAAGTTCCCATCTTTCACCGTATTGGGAAGTTCTCAGCCATTATTTCTTCAAAAAATTTCTTTCCCTTTCTCTTCTCCTTCTGGGACTCCCATAACTGATATATTATTCTGCTCGACGGTGCCCCACAGATCTCTTAGGCTGTGTTCATTTTTCTCATCTCTCTCTTTTCTTCTCAGACCAAATAATTCCAATAGCCCTGTCTTCGAGTTCATTCTTTCTCCTGCCAATTCAAATCTGCTGTTGAGCCTTCCAGAAAATCGTTCACTTCTGTTATTGTACTTTTTAGCTCCAATATTTATTTTTTTTACAATTTCTATCTCTTTATTGAAATTCTTGTTTTGTTCTTGTATTGTTTTCCTGTATTGTTTAGTTCTTTTTCCATGTTTTCCTTTAACGCTTTAAGCATGCTTAATACTGTTGTTTTAAAGTCTTTGTCAGGTGATTCTGTTATCTCATTTTCCTTGGGGACTCTTTCTACCCCCTTATTTTGATCTTTTGTATAAGCCATCCTTTCCTGTCTCTTCATATGCTTTGTGATTGTCATAATTGGAACATTAATCCATTTTACTGTGGTAATTGGAGATTCAATTCTTCCTCTTCTCTAGGGTTTGCTCTTCTTTATTAATGTTGTTATTATTACTTTAAATTACTGAAGGTTGAAGTTCTCTGCTTCTATTTCAGACTCCCTATCTAGGTGCACTTGTTATTCTCCCTTCCCTATTAGTCCTCCCTGCCCAGGGATGCAAGCCATCACTGTTTCACTTCTAGGTATCCTGAATGGAGATGTTGGCCATGTTACTTCAGCACCAAACACTATGGTTTGTAGCATGTGGCATTGTTTTCTCCCAACCAGACACTGGGTATGCTAGTTGCAGCTTATGTCTCAGGGTATTGTCAAAAACAAAAGAGGAATAGCTATCAACCAATGGAGGCTCCAGTTGGGTATGATATCAACAGAGACAGACCAACCATAAGCTTAATAGGGAAATCAGGGTAAAAGAACGTATTACTCTGGCACCAGACTCCCCTCCCCAAGCATGCTGACCATGTCCCTCTAGCACCCGCCTCCTCATTTGGGATTACTGGCTTTCTTTGATTGCTCACCACAAATCTGCCCCACTATGAGAACTGGTCGTACAACTCTTGCACTAGGCCCCCACTCAGGGGTTGCAGCTGTCACAGACACACTATAGATCCTCTCCTGGGAGTATAAGTTGGGCTACATCAGTCTCAGAGTCCCACCCTGGAAGCAGCTGTTGCCAGTTCACCATATGTCCTTATTTTCCAGGAACCCCAGTCTAAACTGTGCTCACCTAGTTGCTTATTCCCGGGACTCATGGTAACTCCAGTTTGTCCTAGGCTCACCTAGTTTCTTTGTCCCAGGTCTTTCTGCCCAATTATTTCAGCCTGGACTGTGGCCCCCCTGCTGCTCTCCATCCTGTGGCTGACCACTCACTTACTATGGTCTGTGTTGAGCCCACTACACCACTCTTTATCAGGACTCATGGGAATTCATACCTGGTTTGTGCTCACAGAGCTTTTATGTCCCAGATCTGCCCACTCAGATGACTCGGCCCACACTTTGTCCTTCACACCTCTCTGTCGCAGGCCTACCTGTTCGCACACTGTGGCCTGTACTGCACCTGCTGCATTGTTCTCATTGGAAACTCCCGCCTGAGTTGTGCTTACTGGACCTCTGTGTCCCAGATTCCCCTGAGCAGGTATCTGGGGCCATGCTGTGCCCTCCACGCCTCTTTCCTGGCCCACTTGTTCACGTGCTACAGCCTGCACCATGCCTGCCATGCTGTTCCTTCCTGGGAACGTGGGAGCTCTCATCTACGCTGTGATCACCAAGCCACTCTGTGCCAGGTCTGGTGTCCATTGTGCTCTCTATGCTCCTCCAGTCCTGTGCTCCCTGCCCAAGATCACCAGCTGAAGCCACTCCAAGATGGCTGCGCTGAGTCAGGGAGTGGAGTGGGGCGAGGACACATCATGAACCCCCACTCTCTCTCTGTATGATATCTTTTTTGTGATCCAGTATCCACTTTGTCCCTCCACTCTTTTAATTGATGTCTAGAGTTCCAGGATCATCAATTTAATTAGTTTTTGCTTGTTTTCTTCTAGATTTGTTGTAGGGTCATGGGACAGCGAGACTGCTTATGTTGCCATGTTGCTGTGCCATCCGACAAATCAATCTTAAAAAGAAGGACCAAGTTGGGGAACTTACATTTCCTGATTTCAAAACTTAATATGAAACTGCAGTAATCATGTCAATGTGGTACTGGCATAAGGACAGAAATATAAAGCAATAGAACAGAAATGAGAGCCTACAGAAAAGCCATTATGTTTACGATCAACTGATTTCAGACAAAGGTGCCAAGAAAATTAAATGGAAAAGAAATAGTATTTATAACAAATGGTGCTGAGACAATTGTATATCTACATGAAAAATGATGAACTCAGTCCCCAATTCACACCATACACAAAAAATAACTCAAAATGGATCAGAGACCTAAACATAAGAGGTGAAAGTATAAAACACTTAGAAGAAAACATACATATAGGACTAAATCTTTGTGATACTGGGTTAGGCAAAGCCCTCTTAAATACAACCCTGAAAACAGATGGAAACAAAGAGAAAAAAAAAAGATAAATCTGACTTAAGTAAAACTTAGAACATTTGCCCTTCAAGACACCATTAAGAAAGTGAAGGCCATTCCAGAATGGGCCACGTGAGAAGCTTGAAGAAACCTCTTCCTTGGGGAGACAACTATTAAGCTGAACAATATTAGCAAAGATCATCATTCAAAGTCTTCAAAGAATGATCAAAGGGCAAAATTGAGAGGCATTTATTCTTTCAACAAAATCTATGGTAAGTAGGTAAGAACAGTGGGAGGCCTTTGTATTGCAGCTAGGGAACACACCCATCCCTATCTCCTCCAGATCCTTGGAGTGGAACAGCTATTCTGGGTGGTTCCAGTAGACAGTGAACATAGACAGAACCCATTTGCCACAGCTCTGTGGCAAATAGATATAGGCCACAGAAGGCCTATATCAAGTGGATCTTGGTAGCTGGGCAGCATCCATTTCCTCACCCCACTTCTGCTATATGGGAGGATACAGGAAGGGCAACTGTTTAACAGTGCAGAACCCCTATCTGGCACATATCTGTGTTGCAGGAGAGCTGCTGTAGTTGGCTTGGCAGTTGAGAGGCAGTACCTATCTCCCACAGAGTCCTGTGGCAGACCTATTCTAGGTAGATTTGACAACTAGTGAATACCAATAGATCCCATCCTCCCTAGTTCTGGGCTATTTAGGATCGATACTGGGTCCTGGATGCAGTCATGGGACGGCACCAGTTCTAATCTTATCTTCTAACAGCTCCTGCTCCATATTCCCCATTCTATGCCAAGTCTGCACCATAGCACAAGAATTTTCTTGAGGACTAGAATACAACTCAAAGTCTGGCAACCCCCGCCCCTCCCCCAAAGGGCTCAACTTAAATTGGTTCAGACTGTGCAACAACTTATACCTCAGGAGCACTGTCAAAAACAAAAGAGGAATAACTATCAAATAATGGAGGCTCCTTTGAGTTGGAATCAACTCGATGGCAGTGGGGGTTTTGCCAGCTGGGTATGATACCAATAGAGGCAGACCATCCATAAGTTTAATAGGGAGATCAGGGTAAGAGACAGTCAATGAAAGCCCAGTCAATAAATAGTCTTCATTGAACTAATCCATGTAAGGCATTAGACAAACAAACAAGAATAATAAGCTCTGGTTGTGGGGAGGGGTGGTAGTAGATCTGAATACAGGGTGTCTACAATGTATTATATAAACTATCCAATTTTAAACAAAAAATTAGGAGACATTAAAAACAACAGTAGAGAATGACTCACATGCAAGAAAATAAACAGGCAATAAAATCTTCCTTTGAGTGGGCCCAGATGTTGAACTTAGCAGACAAAACATTCAAAGCAGCTATTGTAAGTATGTTTAAGTCCAAAGGAAAACATATTTAAAGAATTAAAGAAAGGTATACTGACAATATCTCATTAAATAGAGAATATCAACAAGAGACAAATTATAAAAATGAACCAAATGGAAATTCTGGAGTTGAAAAGCACAATAACTGAAATGAAAAATTCACTAGAAGGCCTCAACAGTAGATTTGACCTGGTAGAAAAAACAATCAGTGAACTTGAAGATAGATTAATAGAGGTTATGCAATCTGAAAAACAGAGAGAAAAAAGTATGAAGGATATTAAACAGCGACTCCAAGAAATGTTACACATAAGTAGGTAAACCAACATATGTGTAACGGGAGAACCAGAAAAAAGAGGAGAACAAGAAAGAAACAGTTGAGGAAATAATGGTTGAAAACCTCCCATATTTAATGAAAAGCATTTATCTAGGCATCCAAGAATAGCCACAAGGAGATCCACACAAAAGACATCATAGCAAAAATTCTGAAAGCCAAAGATAAATAGAAAATGCTGAAATCAACAAGATGAAAATGATCCATCATGTACAAAACCTAAACCAAACCAAACCCGTTGCTGTCAAATCAATTCCAACTCATAGTGACCCTGGTAAGATGGAGTAGAACTGCTCCACGGGGTTTTCAAGGAGTGGTTGGTGGATTTGAATGCTGATCTGCTGGTTAGCAGCCTAGCTCTTAACCACTGTGCCACCAGGGTTCCCATCATGTACATGGAAACCAAAATAAGATTAACAGCTTGAATTCCTATGAGAAATAATGGAAGACTGAAGACAGTGAGATAAGGTTTTGAAAGTGTTGTAAGGAAAAAGAAAATTGCTGTCAATCAAGGCTCTTACATGCAACAAAATTAATTTTCAAAAATGAAGGTGAAATAAAGACATGCCCAGATAAACAAAAACTTTCAGCATCTGCTGCTAGCAGACCAGATAAGAAATACTAAATAAAGTTCTACAGGCTGAAAGCAAGTGACACTAGATATTAATTTGAATCCATACACAAAAATCCCCAAAACTCTAAGAAGCTCAACAAATTACAAGTAGGATAAACTCAAAAGATATTCATACTGAGACAAATTATAATCAAGCTGTTGAAAGAAAAGGACAAAGAGAATCTTGAAAGCAACAAGACAGAAACAGCTCATCAGATACAAGGGATCCTCAATAAGATTAACAGCCTATTTCTCATCAGAAACCACGGAGGTCAGGAGGCAGTAGGTTGATATACTTAAAGTACTAAAAAAAAAAAATCAAATAAGAATTCAGTATGTAGCAAAACTACTGGAGAAATTAAGACATTTCCATATAAATAAGGGTTGAGGGGGTTCGTCACTATTAGAAATGACCTAAAAAAACCAACAAAACCCAAACCCGTTGCCATTGAGTCGATTCTGACTCATAGCAACCCTATAGGACAAAGCAGAACTGCCCCATGGAGTTTCCAAGGAGCACCTGGTGTATTTGAACTGCCGACCTTTTGGTTAGCAGCTGTAGCTCTTAACCACCATGCCACAAGGGTTTCAAATGACCTACAAGAAATACTAAAGGGAGTCCTTCAGGCTGATAATGAAAGGATACTAGATGGTACCTTGAAGCCAAACTACAAAATAAAGAACACTGGTAAAGGTGACCACATACGTAAATAAAAAGCCAGTATTGTATTTTTGGTTTGTAACTCTTCTTTTATGCCTATATGCGTTAAAAAACAAGTGCATAAAACAATAATTATAAATTTATGTTAATGGGCACAAAATGTACAAAGACGTAATTTTGACATTAATAACATAAACAAGAAAGGACAAAAATACATTTAACAGCAGAGTTTTTGTGTACTATAGAAGCTAAACCCCTCACCCTCCCCCCAAAAAACCAAACCTGTTGCCGTCAAGTCGATTCTGACTCATAGCTACCCTATAGAACAGAACAGAACTGCCTCTTAAGAGTTTCCAAGGGGTGGCTGGTGGATTTGGGCTCCTGACCTTTTGGTTAGTAGCCATAGATCTTAACCACTGTGCCACCAGGGCTCCTAAGTTAGTATGAATTCAAACTAGGATATTCTAAATTTAGATATTAATTGTAATCCTCAGGGCAACAAATTAAAAAATGGCTAAAATATATAGAGAAAAGGGACCAAGAAGGCAAATGGTACACTACAAAATTTCAATTAAGCACAAAAGAAGGTAGTAATAGAAACAGAAGAAAAAAAAAAAAGACACACAGAAGACGAATGGCAAAGGTAAACCTTACTTATCAGTAATTACTTTAAACGTAAATAGGCTAAACTTTCAATTAAAGGCAGATTTTTGAAAAAATTAAAAAAGTGATCCATCTATAGGCTGTATATATGACACTCACTTCAGATCAAAAGACACGAATAGGTTGAAAGTGAAAGTAGGGTGTCACAGTAAGGGTCCTCTAGAGAAACAGAACCAATAAGATATGTGTGTGTGTGTGTGTGTGTGTGTGTGTGTATCCATTTATCTTGAGGAATAATCCATTTATTTTGAGGGATCGTGGGAGGCTGGCAAGTCCAATGCGTGTATGCAGTTCAAGTAATGGGCTGGAGATGCCTGCAGTCTTGTCCCCAAATCCACAGGTTAGATGACAGAAAAAGGAAATAATTCGGGGAACATATCTAGTTATACTCTGGAGGTATAATATACTCTAGTAAAAACTCTCTTTTTGCTGTTAAGGTCTTCAACTGATTGGTTTAGGCCCATCCACACTATGGAAGGTAATCTGCTTTGCTTAAAGTCAACTGATTTATTCACATGTAGTTCTTTATAACAGCAGCTAGACTAGTGTTTGACCAAGCAACTGGGCACCGCAGCTTAGTCAAGTTGACACATAAAATTAGCCATCATAGTCCACCTCCTGTCAACTTTGTACCCATAGACATCTCCTTAAACCATACTTCATCTCCAAATAAAGACAATAACAAAGATATATTTCAGCCTAATATGATACAACTATCCTGCATACAACTGAAAATGCACTAATCCCTTTTCCATAAAGAATGTAAAGTAAATGTATCTTATGTTTTATAAGTAATAAGATATGGAAGAAAATGAATATATTTGTGTGTATATATATACACACAAACATATTCATAATAAAAGAAGAAAGAAATACTCATTACAATTCCAATCCTTGTTTCTGCAACTGGCCATGTGGTCACAGCTGGTATTTAAAACTACGTTCTTCCACTACTCATACCATATTCCCTTTACCCTCAGCAAGCACCTCAGTTGGTTGTGGTTCTCTCTCTGCCTGGTGAGGAGACTCAACTTTCATTCCTGAAGGGTCTTGGCCGTTCATGGTCCTGCCTGAATTGGGTTGTTATAGTTCTATTGACCTTACTCACTGGGCATGGCAGTACTAAGAAATGCCCTAAGGTATCTTATGTATTTCAGACATACATTTATTTAACTTCATTGTATAATAACAGTCCATTAGTAATCAGGATCAATTGCACCAGCAAGTACAGCAAATCCGTTTTTTTGACTGTTCGTTCAGAGGCACGAAGAGCACAAAATGGCCAGGTGGCATTCTTAACTTCCAGTTTAATGGAATCATTGTGTCTTCTGGTGGAAGCATTCCTCCCTTAGGAACTAAGACTAGTAGACCAGCAAAGCGTACGATCATGGGGACGGAAAGCAAAAAATTTGTCAGTGGATCATTAGGGTACTAGACAATGGAGACACTCCCATTTTTACCCCTTGATTCCTGGACTCATGAATCCTGGCTAAGGGAGAAACAGCACCATATATTGGATGCTAAATTAGAGCATACACAGCCTCCTGGAGGACACTGCCCCAGCCCTGCAAGGCACTGCCACTTAGCTGGTAACATAACTGAGTTTTCAAAAGGCCATTCCACCATTCTACCAAGCTAGCTGTATCAGGATGACAGAGAACATGGCAAGATCAACAAATTCCATGAGCCCACTGCCACACTTCATTTGCTGCAAAGCAAGTTCCTTGATTAGAAGCCATTCTGTATGGAATACTGTGAAGGTGAATAAGGTATCCTGTAAGTCCATGGGTGGTAGTTTTAGCAGAAGAATTGTATGCAGGGAAGGCAAATCCATATTGAGACTAAGTGTCTGTCACACTAAGAATAAAATACTGCCCTTTCCATGATGTAAGCAGTCCAATGTAATCAACCTACTACCAGATTACTAACTAATCATCCTGCAGGATGGGGCCATACTGGGGCCTCAGTGTTGGTCTCTGCAGCTGGCAGATTGGCCACACAGCAGTGACTGTAGCCAGGTCATCCTTGGTGAGTGGAAGTCCATGTTGCTGAGCCCATGCATAACTTCCATACCTGACACTACAGCCACTTTGTTCACAAGCGCATTGGGCAATGATAGGAGCAGCTGGGGAAAAAGTTTGACTGATATCGATAGAATGCACCATCCTACCCACTTGATTTATTTAAATCTTCCTCTGCCAAGGTCATCCATTAGTGAGCATTCACTTGAGACACAAATATCTTCACTTCTTTGACCCTTTCAGAAAGGTCTATCCATAATGCCTCTTCCCCACACTGCCCTTTCACCAATTTTCCAATCATCCTTCTTTTAAGTCCCTGACCATCCAGTCAAACCACTGGCCACAGCCCAAGAATCAGTATATGTTTACACACCTGGCCATCTCTCCTTCCAAGTAAAATGAACAACCAGGTGCACTGCTCGATATTCTGACCACTGGCAGGATTTCCCTGCACCACTGTCCTTCAGGGAGGTCCCAGAAAAAAGGCTGCAAACCAGGCACGAGTTTTCTCTTCCTCAGTCAACTGATTGTAAGGAGCTCCCCAGGAGGCCATAAGTGTAGACTGGAGGAAGGAAGGTAATGTGACAGGAGTGGGGACCATGGACATTTGGGCCACTTCCTCATGTAACTTACTTGTGCCTTCAGGTCCTGCTTGCGCCTGATCTCATATATACCATTTGCATTTAATAATGAAGTGCTGCTCCGCACGTCTGAGTTTATGACTCTGCGGGTCAGACAACACCCAGTTCATGATGGGTAGCTCATGCTGCCTTGTGACTTGGTGGATCATGGTTAAGCATTCAGGCTCTACTAAGGCCCAGAAACAAGCCAAAAGCTGTTTCTCAAAAGGTGAGTAATTACCTGCAGAGGATGGCAGGGCTTTGCTTCAAAACCCTAAGGGTCTGTGCTGTGATTCACCAACAGGCATCTGCTGAAGACTCCAAACAGCATCTCTATGTGTTACTGACACCTCAAGCACCACTGGATTAGCCAGATCATATGACCCAAGTGGCAGAGCGGCTTGTACAGCAGGCTGAACCTGTTACAGAGCCTTCTCTTGTTCTGAGCCCCACTCAAATAGAAGCTTTTTCAGTCACTTGATAAACAGGCCAGAGTAGAAAACTCAAATGAGGGATATGTTGCCTCCAAAAACCAAAGAGGCTCACCAGGGGTTGTGCCCCCTTTTAACATGTAGGAAGGGCCAGATGCAACAACTTATCCTTCACTTTAGAAGGAATATCTTGACATGCCCCATACCATTGGACCCTTAGAAATTTCACTGAGGTGGAAAAGTGTCTGAATTTTTGTGGGAATGTCTTACCAGTGAGTCTAGAGTCATTGACACTTCTTCCTTATTTAGTCCAATCAGCACAATGTAATCAATGTAATGGACCAGCATGATATCTTATGGAAGGGAAAGACAATCAACATCCCTGTAGACTAAATTATGACATAAAAACCTGTTGCCATTAAGTAGGCAGGTCAGATGTCAGGCTGTTGGCTCAAGTCTCAAGGGTGCTTTGCCACACCCTCAGGCCACACCCCCAAAGAAACTCCCCTTTCAACTGATTATCTGCTCACATCAGATTACAAAATGGAGGATGATTGCATAATATCTGCCAAACCACTGGGAATCATGGCCTAGCCAAGCGGACACATAACCTCAACTATCAGAAGACTAAAGAAAAAATCATTTGGCAGATCAACAGCTGTGTACCCTGTACCAGGAGTTATAATTTGTTTAAGCAAGGAAACCACACCTGAACAGTAGCTGTAATTGGAGTTACCATCTGGTTTCATTCACGATAGTCCACTGTCATTCACCAAGATCCATCTGTGTTTCTGCACAGGTCGAACAGACGGGCTGAGCAGAGATGTGGTGTGAATTACCACCTCTGCTTTCTTCAAGTCTTTAATGGTGGCACTAATCTCTGCAATTCCTTCAGGAATATGATACTGATTTTGATTTATTACTTTCCTAAGTAAAGGCAGTTGTAGTGGCTTCTGCTTGACCTTCCCTTCCGTAATAGCTTTCATTCCACATACCAGACAGCCGATGTGGGGATTCTGTCAGTTGCTGAATATGTCTACTCCAATTATTCATTGTGGAACTGGGACAATTACTACTGGATAGGTTCAGGGACCTATTGGTCCACTGAAAGACAAACATGAGCTAAAACTCCATTGATTTCCTGACCTCCGTACACCCCTACTCTGACTGGCAGACCACAGTGATGTTTTGAGTCTCCTGGGATTAGTTCAGAGCCAGTTTCTAGTCATCACTGCAAAGTCTGATTATTTCCCTTTCCCTAGTGAACCAATACCCTGGTAAAAGGCTATAGGTCACGCTGGGGGAAGGCTGGAAGAAAGATTGCCAGTGTACATTTTTGGCAGTGTAGTGGGGTCCTTCTTCAAGGGGACTTGGCCTCCCCTTCATTCAATAGATTGTAGCTCACGTCTGGGAATTGATTGAGGTGCCATGCCTCTCTGTTTTGGTGATTTAAGTTAGACTTCTGTTCACTTGACCTACAACTCTTCTGCTTGTACAGATCAAGTAAATATTTACAGATTTCCTATCCATTTCACTCCTATGGACACCATGACCAATTACCCAATACCATAGGTCTATGTGAGTTACACTATTCTGACTGCTGTTTTGACTCTGGTGTCCATAACAATAACCACACCCACCTCATCTTTGGCAATTAAGTGCTGTGACTTGGCCCCTGCCACCCCCGGAACCAATGCGCCTCCCACTGCTTTTAAGTTTCTCAATTCAGTGGCAACAGCTCCCAGTGTAACATCTGATCGAAAGAGAATGGGGAATCACAGAACTCTTCAAGGATGATGAGTCTCATCTCAAACTTATTCCTCAGTCGTGCTGAAAGGTGTGTCCTTGGGGCACTCTCAGGGTGGGTGGGTGGGTCTGACATGATAAATCCACTCTAACATTGCAATTTCCCTAAGCCTTTGGATACCTTCTTCAACAGTATACCAAGACAGTTCTGTTATTTCAACTTCATTTATTGTAGATCACCTTTTGGTCCTTATTTTAGTCAACCAACCAACCAAAGAGTTAAGATTTCTTTCTAACCCCTTGAGTTGAAACACTGAATGCAGAATCTCTTAGCTAATCAACCCATATCAATAAATTCAGACTAATACAACTTTATGTTCTTTCCACCATTATCTCACAACCTTAATATCCATTCCCACACCTATATCCAGGACTTTTGTCTGTATAAATTAGAAAAGTCATGTACTTCTTTTGGCGTATAGCATACTTCCTCATGCTCACACTTTGTATCTCAATTTTTGGGGCGTGCTGGAACCTGAGTCTAGTTACAGGTCTAGAAGCAAAGAGAGTTGATGGGATGGCCCTGAGAACAATAATCAGTACCTTTCAAGGCATGTGTCTCAGGGGTGGTCATTACAGGTTCCTCAGGCAAAGTTGGATTAATCTCTTCAGATGGGGGAAAAAGGGCTGCTTCTATTGGGAAGAAAGAGTCACCAAAATTTAGGGGCTCAACATTGTCAGCTTCATCACTATCTGGCCATATGTCCCGATTCCAATTTTGAGGATCCCATTTCTTCCCAATCAGTGCCCTCACTTTAACATCAGACACCTTGCGAGGGTGGGAATTCAAATGGCATAATTCAGGCACACACAGGATGAGACTCTGGGTTTGGCTTTCAGCAATTTCAGCTCTGTGGCTATAGAAGTTGAGGTTTCCTCTCAGGGCATACATAGCAACTTCCAGGTCATTTATGTGGTGCTTGAGCTGGGAATTTGAAGCCCTGGGCTCATCTTTTTCTTTCTCCAATTTGTCCAGTGAAAGTAGGAGCAACCAGCCAATGCATTATACTCATCAGTTTGACAAAAATGTTTTAAGATGTCAAATACATGATCACCCAAAACCTTGTCTCTCAAAAGTTTTTGATTAGGAGTGTCCAATGGTGATTTTGTGAACACTCCACCCAACAACAGAATGCACATTCTGCTCAAGTTTACACAGAATATTCTCCAGGACAGACCATATATTAGGTCACAAAACAAATTCCAATAAATTTTAAAAGATTGTTGTGCTCTTAAGCAACAATGGAATGAAACTAGAAATCAACAACAAAAGGAAAATTAGAAAATTCACAAATACGTGGAAATTAAACTACACACTCTTAAAAAGTCAATGGGAACAGAAGAAATCACAAGGGAAATTAGAAAATATTTTGAGATGAATAGAAAAAGACAACAACATAGCAGCATACCAAAACATATGTTGTTGTTAGGTGCCATCGAGTCGGTTCCGACTCATAGCGACCCTATGCACAACAGAATGAAACACTGCCCGGTCCTGTGCCATCCTTATAAGCGTTGTTATGCTTGAGCTCAGTGCTGCACCTACTGTGTCAATCCACCTCATTGAGGGTCTTCCTCTTTTCCAATGACCCTGTACTCTGCCAAGCATGATGTCCTTCTCCAGGGACTCATCCCTCCTGACAACATGTCCAAAGTATGTAAGACACAGTCTCACCATCTTTGCCTCTAAGGAGCATTCTGGCTGCACTTCTTCCAAGACAGATTTGTTCGCTCTTTTGGAAGTCCATGGTATATTCAATATTCTTCACCAACACCACAATTCAAAGGCGTCAACTCTTCTTCGGTCTTCCTTATTCATTGTCCAGCTTTCACATTCATATGATGTAATTGAAAATACTATGGCTTGGGTCAGGCGCACCTTAGTCTACAGGGTGACATCTTTGCTCTTCAACACTTTGAAGAGGTCCTTTGCAGCAGATTTGCCCAATGCAACAAGTCTTTTGATTTCTTGACTGCTGCTTCCACGGCTGTTGATTGTGGACCTAAGTAAAATGAAATCCTAGACAACTTCAATCTTTTCTCCGTTTATCATGATGTTGCTTACTGGTCCAGGTGTGAGGATTTTTGTTTTATGTTGAGGTACAATCCATACTGAAGGCTGTGGTCTTTGATCTTCATTAGTAAGTGCTTCAAGTCCCCTTCACTTTCAGCAAGCAAAGTTGTGTCATCTGCATAACACAGGTTGTTAATGAGTCTTCCTTCAATCCCGACGCCCCGTTTTTCATATACTCCAGCTTCTCGTATCATTTGTTCAGCATACAGATTAAATAGGTATGGTGAAAGAATACAACTCTGATGCACACCTTTCCTGACTTTAAACCAATCAGTATACCCTTGTTCTGTCTGAACATCTGCCTCTTGATCTATGTAAAGGTTCCTCATGAGCACAATTAAGTGTTCTGGAATTCCCATTCTTCGCAGTGTTATTCTTCGCAGTGTTATCCATAGTTTGTTATGGTCCACACAGTTGAATGCCTTTGCATAGTCAATGAAACACAGGTAAACATCCTCCTGGTATTCTCTGCTTTCAGTCAGGATCCATCTGACATCAGCAATGATATCCCTAGTCCCATGTCCTCTTCTGAAACCGGCCTGAATTTCTGGCAGTTCCCTGTCGATATACTGCTGCAGCCGTTTTTGAATGATCTTCAGCAAAATTTTGCTTGCGTGTGATATTAATGATATTGTTCTATTATTTCCACATTCGGTTGGATCACCCTTCTTGGGAATAGGCATAAATATGGATCTCTTCCAGTCGGTTGGCCAGGAAGCTGTCTTCCATATTTCTTGGCGTAGATGAGTGAGCACCTCCAGTGCTGCATCTGTTTGTTGAAACATCTTGATTGATATTCCATCAATTCCTGGAGCCTTGTTTCTTGCCAATGCCTTCAGAACAGCTTGGACTTCTCACTTCAGTACCATCGGCTCCTGATCATATGCCACCTCTTGAAATGGTTGAACATCAACTAATTCTTTTTGGTATAATGACTCTGTGTATTCCTTCCATCTTCTTTTGATGCTTCCTGCATCATGTAATATTTTCCCCATGGAATCCTTCACTATTGCAACTCGAGGCTGGAATTTTTTCTTCAGTTTTTTCAGCTGTAGAAACGCCGAGCATGTTCTTCCCTTTTGGTTTTCCATCTCCAGATCTTTGCACATGTCATCATAACACTTTACTTTTTCTTCCCGAGCTGCCCTTTGAAATCTTCTGTTCAGTTCTTTTACTTCATCAATTCTTCCTTTTGCTTTAGCTGCTCGATGCTCAAGAGCAAGTTTCAGAGTCTCCTCTGACATCCATCTTGCTCTTTTCTTTCTTTCCTGTCTTTTCAGTGACCTCTTGCTTTCTTCATGGATGATGTCCTTGACGTCATTCCACAACTTGTCTGGTCTTTGGTCACTAGTGTTCAGTGTGTCAAATCTATTCTTGAGATGGTCTCTAAATTCAGGTGGGATATACTCAAGGTCATATTTTGGCTTTCGTGGACTTGCTCTGATTTTCTTCAGTTTCAACTTGAACTTGCATATGAGCAATTGATGGTCTGTTCCACAGCCTTGTTCTGACTGATGATATTGAGCTTTTCGATCGTCTCTTTCCACAGATGTAGTCAATTTGATTTCTGTGTGTTCCATCTGGTGAGGTCCATGTGTACAGTCGCCCTTTATGTTGGTGAAAGAAGGTATTTGCAATGAAGAAGTCGTTGGTCTTGCAAAATTCTATCATTCGATCTCCGGCATTGTTTCTATCACCAAGGCCATATTTTCCAACTACTGATCCTTCTTCTTTGTTTCCAACTTTCGCATTCCAATTGCCAGTAATAATCAATGCATCTTGACTGCATGTTCGATCAATTTCAGACTGCAGCAGATGATAAAAATCTTCTATTTCTTCATCTTTGGCCCTAGTGGTTGGTGCATAAATTTGAATAATTGTCGTATTAACTGGTTTTCCTTGTAGGCGTATGGATATTATCCTATCACTGACAGCGTTGTACTTCAGGATAGATATTGAAATGTTCTTTTTGACAATGAATGCAACACCATTCCTCTTCGAGTTGTCATTCCCAGCATAGTAGACTATATGATTGTCTAATTCAAAATGGTCAATACCAGTCCATTTCAGCTCACTGCTGCCTAGGATATCAATGTTTATGCATTCCTTTTCATTTTTGAGGATTTCCAATTTTCCTAGATTCATACTTCATACATTCCAGATTCTGATTATTAATGGATATTTGCAGCTGTTTCTTCTCGTTTTGAGTCGTGCCACATCAGCAAATGAAGGTCCCGAAAGCTTTACTCCATCCATGTCATTAAGGTCGACTCTACTTTGAGGAGGAAGCTCTTCCCCAGTCATCTTTTGAGTGCTTTCCAACCTGGGGGGCTCATCTTCCAGCACTATAGCAGACAACGTTCCGCTGCTATTCATAAGGTTTTCACTGGCTAATGCTTTTCAGAAGTAGCCTGCCGAGTCCTTCTTCCTAGTCTGTCTTAGTCTGGAAGCTCAGCTGAAACCTGTCCTCCATGGGTGACCCTGCTGGCATCTGAATACCGGTGGCATAGCTTCCAGCATCACAGCACGTGTCTGTCAGTTTGTCGCACTGTGGAGGCTTGTGTTTTGCTGTGATGCTGGAAGCTACCAAACCACGTAGGATGCAGCCAAAGCTGTGCTCAGAAGAAAATTTATAGCTGTGTCTAAATTAAAAAGGAAGAAATATCTCAAACCAATAACCTTACAACTTAAGAAAAACCACAAACCAAACGCACTGTTGTTGAGTCGATTCTGACTCATAGCGACCCTATAGGACAGAGTAGAACTGCCCCATAGAGTTTCCAAGGAGCGGCTGGTGGATTCGAACTGCTGACCTTTTGGTTAGCAGTGGTAGCACTTAACCACTACACCACCAGCGTTTCCTTACAACCTAAGGATCCAGAAAAAAGCACAAACTAAACTCAAAGCTAGGAAAAGGAAGGAAATAATTAAGACTATGGCAGAGATATATGAAAGAGGAAACAGAAAATCAACCAAACCAAAAGTTGGTGCTTTGAAAATATCAACAAAATTGCAAACTTTTAGCTAGATTTACAAAGAAAAAGGAGAGAGAACCCAAATTACTAAAATCTGAAATGAAACTGGATACATTACTACCAAACTTACAGAAATAAAAAAGGATTATAAGAGAATAAACAACTGTATGCCAATGAAGTAATAACCTAGATGAAATGGCAAACTCTTAGGAAGACACAAACTACCAAAACTAAGTGAAATGAAATAGAAAACCTGAATAGACCTTTGAGAAATGACTAAGTGAGTAACCTAAAAGCTCACAACAAAGAAAAGGCCACGATCAGATGGATTCACTGGTGAATTCTACCAAATGTTTAAAGAAGAATCTACACCAATCCTTCTCAAATTCTTCCAAAAATAAAAGAGAAGGGAACACTTCTTACCTCATTCTATGAAAACAGCATTACCCTGATAGCAAAGCCAGACAAGGGCATCACAGTAAAATAAAAACACTGACCAATATGAATGGAGACAGGAAAATCCTCAATAACATACTAGCACACTCTGAATCCAGGAGCATATGACAAACAAGGGTTTTATACCATGAACAAGTGGGGTCGGACCAACATTAATGAATGTTTACAGCTGTTTCTTCTCATTTTTAGTTTTGCCACATCAGCAAATGAAGGTCCCAAAAGCTTTACTCCATCCACGTTATTAAGGTCGACTCTACTTTGAGAAGGCAGCTCATCCTCAGTTGTATTTTGAGTGCCTTCCGACCTAAGGAGCTCATCTTCCAGCACTGTATCAGACAATGTTTTTCTTCTATTCATAAGGTTTTCACTGGCCAATTTTTTTTAGAAGTAGATTGCCAGGTCCTTCTTCCTAGTCTGGAAGCTCCGCTGAAACCTGTTGTTGTAAAAAAAATTAGCACAGCACACTTATGAAGGGGAGAGGGGAGGAAGCTGCTGGCAAACAAATGCAGAGGGTGTGCATCATTTGTGTAAAAATGCGGTACGTAAAAAAAAAAAACAAAACATGAAAACAAACAAGATAGTGGCTTGGTTAAATAATAGAATTCTATCTCCTAAAACATATTCATGGTGAAAGACTGAGAGAATAATCCCTTCCCTCTGAATATCCTTAATTCAGCAACTTTTAAAGTAAAAAAGATGTAGGTTAAAAGTAATTTCAAATTTAAGGATGGTGGTATAATTAGGACTAAAATTGACTATAACATCACAGTTGTTTCCATGGTAGATTTGGAATGGGTAAATGAAAAGCCCCATTTCATAAAAGTCATGTAGCTTTGGAATCCTACCAGAGCCAAGAGAGACTAGAGTGAGCTCAGGGCATCTTGATCTATATTTCTCTTTTCTATCACTTAATTTGCTAGAAAATATGTCCATTGAATCATAATGGTTGAAAAAATAGTGTATAAGGTAGACTGTTTACAGAGATGTTCTTTTCTTGGAAACATTTATAATAACTAATTCACATAGCAACCTTGGGATACAGGACAGAGTAACCATATTATCTTCATTTTATTTTGTAGAAAAACAGAGACATGACTTCCAATTAGAGATGACTAGACCAGGATGGCAAACCATATCCCACTGGCCAACTCGCATCCACTGTGTGTTTATGTAAGTGAAGTTTTACCAGAACACAGCAACACTCACTTGTTTACGCATTTTCTATGGCTGTTTTTACACTGTAACAGCAGAGTTCAGTAGCTGTGACAAAAATCATATGGCCCACAAAGCCTAAAATATTTAGTATTTGGTCTTTTAAGAAAAAGTTTGGTGATATCTGCCAGACAATTAAAACCAAGAGGGTTGACTATTTATCATACCACTTATCCTAATGTTTCTTGACTCAGGAATAAGAAATTTGACCTAAGGAACATGTAGTCAAGAAAATACAGTATTACAGAGAAAAAACAAAAAAACTGGATTATTTTTCTGGTTGTGCCATTTATTGTATGACCATGGAAAGTCATTTCACCTCTCTGGACCTTAGTTTCCACATCTGTAAAATAAGGGATATGGGCTACATAAATGATAATCATCCTTTAATTAAACAATTACAGTCTATACAACTTACTTTACAGATTAGAAAGCAGTAGGGAAGGCAGAAAATTCTTAAATTGTGTTTTATTTTTCATTTCTCTAAGTAGACAAAAAAGCAGTCAGATGACTTAAATCTCTTCATTATAACAACCACCTTCCAAATAAGTAGTGTATCTCGATTTTAGGAGCCCACATAGCACAATGGTTAAGCACTCAGCTGCTGACCAAAAGATCGGTGGTTTGAATCCATCAGCCGCTCCGCAGGAGAAAAGACCTGGTAACTGCTTCCATAAAAATTATAGCCTGGGACACCCTATGGGACAGTTCTACTCTGTCCTATAAAGTCCTCAGGAGTCAGAATGAACCTTATGGCACACAACAACAACATCCCAGTTTTATAGATGATGAAACTGAGACTCCACAAAGTAAGGTGACTTGCCCAAGGTTACTAGCTTGTGCTTACTGTTTCATTGTTTTGTGTACTGTTGACAACATGGAATGTATAAAGGGGTCACAAAGTATAATGCCTACAGAGCAAGGCACATAATGTAAGTGCTGGGTGGCTCTATGTTGAACTAGAGACTTCAAGTCCTATCTAAAGGGAGCAGCCACAACTCCCTTAGCACCAACTGTTGATACATAAGCATGTGGGTCCATTATTATCAGATCTTTAAATTTTTCGAGAGAGGTTGGATATCCCAAATTTTATTTTAAATATCCCAATTTTTAAATGCTGGCAATTGATTCAAATGTTTAAAAACAACATGGGCTGGATTTTGACCATGGGACAATAGTTTACAACTTCTGTACTATGTAATTTTTTTAATTGACAGATTAGTGGCCCAAGAATACACTAATACCTCAACTTCAGTACGAACACTTAATTAAGTGAAGTAATGGAAGACAAGGAGACAAGAGAGCATCAGTATTAATCTCATTTTCCATTGAATATTTTTACCTCAGTGCTAATAGCAAAATCAAATGAAAAAAGTGCTTCTATTTCAGGTCCTCTGGAGAAGGTATTAACAAAAAGCCCAAGTGTAAAGAGGTCATCAGAAAGATATCCTAGATAATATTAAAAACAACAAAAAAATCTATTCTTAAGTAATTGAGATTAGCTGTATTTGCATTATAGAAAATCTAATTAACATAGAAGCTTTAAAAGTAATGGGGGTGCGTAGGAGTCATACGGGCTTTTAGAAGTAATTTTATAATGATTAAGAAATTTATGCTCAGTTTTTTTTTAATTTATAGACACCCATGTGAGAATATTGTAAATGTTTTGACAAGCAATAAACTAAGCTGTATGTAAAGTACTCCGACCACTCATCCATCAGTTTGTCACATCTGCAAGTTGCTGTGATGCTAGAAGCTATGCCACTGGTATTTCAAATACCAGCAGGGTTACCCATGATGGACAGATCAAATATGACTTGGAATTGACTCAGCAGCATTGGGTTTGTTTTTTTTTTCTGATGGAAACAGATGATAGAGAAGCCGAATATCATCAGTCAGAATGAGACCAGGGGCCGACTATGGAACAGATTATCAATTGCTCATATGCAAGTAAAAGCTGAAGCTGAAGAAAAATTAAAACAAGTCCATGAGAGTCATAACATGATTTTGAGCATATTCCACCTGAATTCAGAGACCACCTCAAGAACAGATTTAATGCACTGAACACTAATGACCAAAGACCAGTCGAGTTCTGGGATAACATCATACATGAAGAAAGCAAAACTTCATTAAAAAGGTAGGAAAGAAAGAAAGCCCAAAATGGATATCAAAAGAGACTCTGAAACTGGTTCTTAAATGTAGTGAATGGAAAAAATGATGAAGTAAAAGAACCAAACAGAAGATTTCAAAGGACGGCTCAAGAAGATAAAAACCCATTGCCATTAAGTCGATTCCAACCCACAGTGGCCCTAAAAAAAAAAAAAAAGGGTAAAACTGCCCCATAGGGTTTCCAAGGAGCGCCTAATAGATTCGAACTGCCAATCTTTTGGTTAGCAGCTGTAGCTTTTAATCACTACACCACCAGGGTTTCCTCAAGAAGACAAAGTAAAGTATTATAATGAAATGTGCAAAGACCTGGAGTTAGCAAACCGAAAGGTAAGAACGTGCTCGGCATTTCTAAAGCTGAAAGAAATTCAAGCCTCGAGTTGCAATACTGAGGGATTCTATGGGCAAAATATTGAACAACACAGGAAGCATCAAAAGAAGATGGAAGGAATACACAGAGTCACTATACCAAAAAGAATTGGTCTACATTCAGCCGCTTCAGGAGGTAGCATATGATCAAAAACTGATGGTATTTAAGAAAGAAGTCCAAGATGCACTGAAGGCATTGGTGAAAAACTGACAGAATACTAATTGAGATGTTTCAACAAACAGATGCTATACTGGAGGTGCTCATTTGTCTATGCCAAGAAATTTGGAAAACAGCTACCTGACCAACCAACTAGAAGAGATCCATATTTGTGCGCATTCCAAAGGAAGGTGATCCAACAGAATGTGGAAATTTTTGAACAATATCATGAGTATCACACACAAGTAAATTTTTGCTGAAGATCATTCGAAAGCGGTTGCAGCAGCGCGTTAACAGGGAACCATCAGAAACTCAAGACGGATTCAGAAGAGGATGTGGAACAAGGAACATCATTGTTGATGTCAGATGGATCCTGGCTGAAAGCAGAGAATACCAGAAGGATGTTTACCTGTGGTTTATTGGCTATGCAAAGGAACTCAACAGTGTGGATCATAACAAATTATGGATAACACTGCAAAGAACGTGAATTCCAGAACACTTAAGTGTGTTCATAAAGAACCTGTACATAGGCAAAGAGGCAGTAATTCAAACAGAACAAGGTGATACTGCATGGTTTAAAATCAGGAAAGGTGTGCATCAGGGTTGTATCCTTTCACCATACTTATTCAACCTGTACGCTCAGCAAATAATCCAAGAAGCTGGACTATATGAACAGGAACATGGCATCAGGATTGGAGGAATATGCAGATGACACAACCTTGCTTGCAGAGAGGACTTGAAGCACTTACTAATGAAGATCAAAGACCACAGCCTTCAGTATGGATTACACCTCAACATAAAGAAAACAAAAATCCTCACAAATCCTAGACTATGATCAATGGAGAAAAGAGACTTAGGTTGTCAAGGATTTCATTTTACTTGGACCCACAACCAATGCCCATGAAAGCAGCAGTCAAGATATCAAACAACGTATTGTACCGAGCAAATCTGCTGTAAAAGACCTCTTTAGACTGCCGAAAAGCAAAGATGTCACTTTGAGGACTATGGTGTGACCGACCCAAACCATGGTGTTTTCACTTGCCTCATATGCATGCAAAAGCTGGACAATGAATGAGAAGACCGAAGAATTGATGCATCTGAATTATGGTGTTGATGAGGAATATTAAATATACCATGGACTGCCAGAAGAATGAACAAATCTGTTTTGGCAGAAGTACGGCTAGAATGTTCCTTAGAAGGAAAGATGGTGAGGCTTCATCTTATGTTCTTTGGACATGTTATCAGGAGGGACCAGTCCTTGGAGAAGGACATCATGCTTGGTAGAGTAGAGCGTCAGTGAAAGGGATGAAGATCCTCAACACAATGGACTGACACAGTGGCTGCAACAATGCGCTCAAACATAGCAAATACTGTGAGGATGTGGCAGGACTGGGCAGTGTTTCATTGTGTTGTACATAGGGTTGCTATGAGTCAGAACTGAGTCAATGGCACCTAACAATAACAACATGTAAAGTAAAGCTCTGACCTGTCGATAGCTCCCAAAGAAATCAACAACATGCTTAATTTTTCCATTGAAAAAGTTATGAGGTTGGGAGTATTCTAATATTTGTCTTTTTGATGCAGACATTAAAATGGTTAGGAGGAGGAGGTAGAGGAAAAAATAATGAGTACTTGTTAGGGAAATTTTGTCTTTTATGAAACAATTTCATCACTAATTATTCCTCCACAAAGTGTTGTAATTTTCAGGGGTTCAGTGAGCTAATTACCATTTAAAAGTTTAAATGAAATCATCAATGTGGCACAGGGAAAAGAACTTTAGGTGAAATGAATTAAGTTTCCTCATTTAGCTTCCATTAAAAATTTTAAAGAAATCTTTATGCTGGGGAAAAAATTCAAAGACTAAATCAAAAATTTAAAAGAGAATAAGATACCCATTGCTGTTGAATTCATTCTGACTCGTAGCGACCGTACAGGACAGAGAACTGCTCCACACGATTTCCAAGGAGCGGCAGATGGACTCGAACTGCCAACCACTGCACCACCAGGCTCCAATGTTACGTTAGTAATGTTATGTTAGACTGTTACTGTAACATGTTCAAATCTAAGCAGGATTTTCTTCTTAACTTTGTTGGTTACTCTCACTTCTGCCTTTCCTTGGATCAGAAGAAACTCTCCCATATACCTGTAGCTGGGGAATGCCTTAAGTCAGAGCTTCGGGTTTTGTTAAAAGAGTAAATACCACACTTAAACGTACATTTAAATATACCTAAGTACTTCATCTTCACTGCATTTACTTAAAATGATATTAAGTGATAAAGTGCTGATGAAGGTTGAACAAATGATTTAATCTCTCTGTCCCTGAGACTCCTTATCTCTATAATGAGGATAGCATTGTTATAAGAATTAAACAGATCATGTTAAGTACTTGGAAACAGTTCTTAGCACATACTAAGTGTTCAAAGAATGTTAGCTCATTATTATACAACAAAATGTTTACTTACTCTTTTGCTGAGACAAATAACAGGCCACAGGCTGCAACCCAGTGTGCAACAGCAGCAGAGACAACCACACAGCAGCCATTTCACATTGACTGGAAGAGCCTTTTTCAAACATGCATTCACTCGGCCAATGCTGGTCTTAAATTCTTCTGGGGCCACCTACAACAAGGGTATACTCTTTAACAGTTTGTGGGTAGCTTTTTACGAACTATCTCTAAACTTAAGAATATGTTTGTCTTATTGTTTAGTAAAAATACTTTAAGCATTTAAAAATACTAAATATATTTCCTCTCCCTTTGCTCCCATAATTACGTATTATATACTCCTGGATGGCATTAGACAGTAAAACAATATAATTTACTGTTCACAGAACTTAGCCTGATTTTCAAAAACCTTCTGAAAGGACCAAAAATAAAATGACAACAATAAAACTGATGGTAAATGATACCTGGCAGGCAGTTTTCTTACCAATTACTCTTATTATTAAGGCAACATTATTTATAAAAAAAAAAAATTTTTTTTCTCACTCTGACCAAAAGTTGAGTAAGTCTATAAACAAAAAACACAATAAAAACCCATACTACAGGACGAAATGGAATTAAAATTAAACCTTTGCAATATTCCTGGATTACTTTTATAAAGGTAACTCTCAAACATTTTCTCCCCAGCAAATTTACAACATACTAATTTTATCATCTGTCGTTGTTTGAGGGAAAAGCTAATAAAAAACGATGCTGAGTGATTACATTAAAAATAGTCTGTTTATATTCAGCACAAAATGGGCTCATAACTGATGTAAATTTTGAAAGGTGAAAGGTCCTTAAATATACAAATTCATTATTTCTAAATACTACCTCCATTCCTGGAAGTGGCTGCCTATGCCCCTTTATAAACAATGACAAATCAGTTCAAAGGCATAAATATGACAGGCAAAAATTTATATCAAAAATTCTGCTTGAAGGTTATACAATTCAAAGGCACATCATTTAGCTTTCATTTAGAAAGCTGTTAGACTACAAAATGTATAGGAAAAAATACTACAACTGGCTGTGAAGGCAAGAATATGAAATTGTTAAGAAAAATAAGCTGCTATAAAATAGAAACCCTGTTAGCACCTTTGATATCAAAATATAAGAGTTTTATAGCTCTTTGAAATAAAAATTTTACCAGAGGAATCAACTTACTAGATTTTTGTCTTTAATACAGATGTCTTTGAATTAGTACCACAAAATATACCTATTCGTTGGTGGAATAATTCAGAAAAGGATAGTGATAATGGTTATACAACATGAAGATTGTAATCTATGTCACTGAATTATAATGTAAAAATTGATGAATTGGCAAATGCTTTGTTATGTATATTCGTACCACAATAAAAAAAACATACTTATTGACAGATGTTATAAAGACACATGACCTCAAAATTTAGCATGATCATGGTTAAACCATTAAGTAATATTATAAGCTTTATTACAGGTCTTCATACCACCCAATAATGTTAACTGCTTAATCCATATTTGATTTTCTTTCTAATATGCTAAGCAATTACAGTTGTGAAATTGTAAGGCTTCAAACTGTTTACATGGAGAAAGTAAACTAATTTCATTCTATATCTAGATTATCAGCAACATGACAATCACTGGTAAAAACAATTCCGTTTAGTGACAAAATTTCTAGGGTAAATACGAAAACAAATTCAGGGAACCACATAATTTAAAATAGAAAACACTAAGAAGCTAAGAACAACAGACAATAAGTCAAGACACGTGGATCCAGTTACTTACTAAAAAAAAAAAAAAATCCTAGGCAAAATCATTGAATTTTTCTGAGTTTCAGTTTCCCATCTATAAAATGAGAATAATAATCTTTGTTTTATATACCTCACAGGGAATGGAAATTACATCATGAACAGAACCTCTTGACTGAAATGCTTTGAAAAAGGAAGTCTTTGAATCATATCTCTTCCTAGATTTGAAGAAAGAAAAAGCAAAGCTCTCTTTTGCACGGACTCTCACTTGAAGGCATGGGGTTTCATCAGGTAAGTTAATACTCCACAGCTTTGCTACATATTATATCACAAACAAAAGGATAATCTGCTACATTTTAAAAGCAAATACTGAACTCTTTAGGTCTTCAATTCTTTCTTTAAAAATAATATTTTATTGTGTTTTCAGTGAAAGTTTACACAGCAAATTAGGTTTCCATTTAACACTTTCTACACTATTTTTTCACTGACATTGGTTACATTTGTCACAGTGCATCAACTTTCTCATTATTTCCATCTAGGCTGTTCCATTTCCAGCAATCTAGTTTCCCTGCCCCTATTACCTTCTCATCTTTGCTGTAGAGTAAATCTTGACCATTTGGTCTCATAGAGATGATTTTTTTTAATGAAGCACAGTATTCATGGGTGATACTGTTTATTTTATAAGCCAATCTGTTATTTAGCTAAAAGATGGCCTCATGGAAAAATGTAGAACAAAGTTCTAACTCAAAAAGAATGACCAGACTTGCTGGCCTGACAGAGACTGGAAAAACCCTGAGAGTATGGCCCCTGGATACCCTTTCAGCTCAGCAATGAAGTTACTCCTGAGGTTCACCCTTTAGCCAAAGATTGGCCAGGCCCATGAAACAAAATGAGACTAAAAGGGCACATCAGCTCAGGTGCAAGGACTAGAAGGCAGGGGCAGGGGGGAAGGGGGTACAGGAAAACTAGTAATAGGGAACCCAAAGTTGAGAAGGAAGAGTGTTGACATGTTGTGGGGCTGTTAACCAATGTCATAAAACAGTATGTGGACCAACTGTTTAATGAGAAATTAGTTTGTTCTGTAAACCTTCATCTAAAGCACACACACAAAAAAAGATGACCTCATGGAATAGTTTAGGTTCAAGGTTTTAAGAGTATCTCAGGGGGATAGGCTCAGAGTCCTCAAGCCTCAATCGGTCCAGTAAGTCTGGACTTTTTAAGAATTTGAATTCTGTTCCACATTGTGTTCCCATTCTATCAGTATCCATCTATCGTGTTCCCAATCAGAATGGTCAGTGGTGGTAGCTGAGCGCCATGTAGCTCTTCCGGTCTCAGTCTCAGGGTATATGAGGCTGTGGTTTGTGTAGACTATTAGTCCTGTAGACTAGTTTCTTGAGTCTTTGGTTTCCTTCTTTCCCTTTTACCCCAGATGCATAGAAACCAATAGTTGTATCTTAGATGGCCACTTGCAAGCTTTCAAGACCCCAAACGCTACTCACCAAACTAGGAGGTAGAACATATGCACTGTATAATGTCAATTGACCAAGCTGTCCCACGAGACTATGGTTCTAAGCCTTCAGACCCCATAAACTAATCCCACGAGGTGTGTGGTGAAGTCTAAGAAGTATCCATGCTTGTGCCCATGTGCTTTACTGTATATATGAATATGTATAGTGCATACACTTACACGCATATGCACTTGGATATAGATATCTATATATGCCCATATATACACACATACATACATACTTACACACTTGTGTGCATACATACATATGGAACCAAACTCGTATTTTTTTAGTTGTTTCTGCTATCGTTGCAAAGTCACGTATGTCACAGCATTTACCAAAAACGTCTTTTTTCTTGTGTACTTCTTAGTGACACCATTTAACTTGGTCAAGCTGCGCACAGTTCACTCGTATTTGGTGTTACCTTTCCCATCGCCAAAACTAAGTGTCTACTATCTAGACAGCGATTCTCCACCACCACCACCTATTCCTGGTAACCACCAGTGAATGCTGGTTTCAGTACGCATACCTAAATTTGTCTTTTTATTAATAATGAGATCATACAGTATTTGTCCTTTTCTGATTGACTTATTTCACTCAGCATAATGTGCTCCAGATTCGTCCGTGTTAAAATATATTTTGAGAACTTATTCTTTGTGGCTGCAGTGTATTCCATTATATGTATGCACCACATTTTGTTTATCTACTCATCCGATGATGGGCACTTAGGTTGTGTCCATCATTTTGCTATTGTGAATAGTGTTGCAATGAACACAGGTGTGCATATGTCTCTGTGTCTTTATAGCTCTTCAACTCTTAAGAGAAAAAAATGGAAGATGCTCTTTTTAAAAACAAGGTACCAAGTTAACTATCTTAAGATTTGCTTCTTGAAAAAAAAAATGTTAACTATCTTAAGATTTGCTTCTTTAAATAGCACTATTCAATTTTTTTTGTAGTAAATCACTGAGCAACCAAATATAAGTTAAAATAAGGATAATATATATTTATTTATATATTTAGATCTAATTTGTAATATAAAATTACTATCAATTCCTGCTAAAACTGTGAATCCAGAATCACTAACATTTTTAAACACAGGCATATTTTCATATAATTAAAGTAATGCAAATGATAAAATTATTAAGTGTATCCATTTAACAAATTTATTTAAGTGCTTGCAATCAGAATTTAAATTTTTATTTTAAAGTGAGTCTAAGTACAGATAAAAAATTAAAAAGTTAAATTAAAAAAGTAAAGGGTTAGGATAAAAGCAGAAATGAGTCAGTCCAAAAAAAAAAAATACGATTATTAAGCTACCTAGAAAACAAAGCTCCATTTCACAAGGGACGAATGGTTTTAGAAGTCTAGGGAAAACTCAAGCTAGAGGATTAAAGGAAAGAGGAAAAGAAAAACTTGCATTTTATTATAAAATTGTAAATGAAATAAATAGTCTGGTGAGGTATACAGAGTTGTTATAAAATGTCCTTTATGACATGATTCTGGCAAGAAATTAGCAAAAACGTTCCAAAATTTCATGATTTTCCTTCCTCCTCATCGATACAGTCTACTTTAAACACATAATATTCTCAGTTGTACAAATTAAAAACTACAATATTCAAGTTACTAAAACTGAGAATTCAGATTTTTCATGTTTTTATTGTACATTAGATGATGGTTTACACAGCAAATGAGCTTCTTACTAAAATATTAATACACATATTGTTTTGTGACATTGGTTGGCAACCCCACGGCATGTCAACACTCTCCCTTTTTCAACCTTCGGCTCCCCGTTACCACCAGCTTTCCTGTCCTCTTCTGCCTTCTCATCCTTGACACTGGGCTAGTGTGCCCATTTAGTCTCATTTTGTTTTATATGCCTGTCTAATCTTTGGCTGAACAGTGAACCTCAGGAGTGACTACAACAGTGAGTTAAAAGGGTGTCCGGGGGCAATACTCTCAGGGTTTCTCCAGTCTCTGTCAGACCAGTAAGTCTGGTCTCTTTTTGTGAGCTAGAATTTTATTCAACATTTTTCTCCAGCTCTGTCTGGGACCCTCTATTGTGATCCCTGTCAGAACAGTCAGTAGTGGTAGCCGGGAACCGTCTAGTTGTGCTGGACTCAGTCTGGCGGAGGCCGTGGTAGTTGCAGTCCATTAGTTGTTTGGACTAATCTTTCCCTTGTGTCTTTGGTTTTCTTCATTGCCCCTTGTTCTAGATGGGGTGTGACCAATGGAGTATCACAGACAGCTGCTCATATGCTTTTAAGACCCAGACGATACTCACCAAAGTAGAATGCAGAACATTTTATTTATAAACTATGTTATGCCAATTGAGCCAGATGTCCCCCAAGACCATGATGCCCAACCCTCAGCCCTGTAATTCAGTCCCTCAGGGAGTTTGTATGTGTCCATGAAGCTTCAGTGACTTGCCTTGTGTCAAGCTGTGCTGACTTCCCCAGTATTGCGTACTGTCTTACCCTTCACCAGAGTTACCATTTATCTATCATCTAGTTAGCGTTTTTCCCTTCCCACCCATCCCCTCCCTCGTAATGATCAAAGATTATTTTTTTCTGTGTGTAAATCTTTTCAGGAGTTTTTATAATAGTGGTCTCATGTAGTATTTGCCCTTTTCTGATTGACTTATTTAACTCAGCATAATGCCTTCCACATTCATACACATTGTAAAGTGTTTTCCAGAATCATCATCATTCTTTACTGTTGCGTATTATTCAATTGTGTCTATACACCATAGTTTGTTATCCATTCATCTGTTGATGGGCACTTAGGTTGTTTCTCTCTTTTTGCTATTGTGAGCAATGATGCAATGAACATGGGTGTGCATATGCCTATTCGTGTGACGGCTCTTATTTCTCTAGGATATATTCCTAGATTCCGACTCAACTCAATGGCAATGGGTGTTGGAATGGGTATATTCCTAGAAGATTGCTGGATTATATGGTATTTCTATTTCCAACTTATTAAGAGAGTGCCATATTATTTTCCAAAATGGCTGTACCATTTTACATTCCCACCAGCAGTGCCTAAGAGTTCCAGGCTCCTTGCAGCAACTCCAACATTTGTTATTTTTTTGTTTGTTCTTGTTTTTTTTATTCTTGCCAGTAATGCTGGGGTGAGATGGTATCATGGATTGAATTGTGTCACCCAAAAAAATGTGCGTACCAATATGGCTGGGCCATGATTTCCAGTATTGTGTGACTGTCCACTACTTTGTCATCTGATGTGATTTTCCTAAGTGTTGTAAATCCTGCCTATATAATGTTAATGACAGGGAATAGGCAACAATTGTCTTGATGAGGCAGGGCTCAATCTACTAGATTGGATTGTGTCTTGAGCCAGTTTCTTCTGGGATATAAAAGAGAGAAGCCAGCAGAGAGACAGGGAGACCTCCTACCACCCGAAAGCAGCGCTGGGAGCAGAGCGTGTCCTTTGGAACAGAGGTCCCTGTGCTGAGATGCTCCTAGTCCAGGGAAAAATTGATGACAAAGACCTTCCTCCAAAGTCGACAGAGAGAAAGCCTTCCCCTGGAGCTGATGCCCTGAATTTGGACTTCTAGCCTACTTTGCTGTGAGGAAATAAATTTCTCTTCGTCAAAGCCATCTACTCGTGGTATTTCTGTTACAGCAGGACTAGAAAACTAAGACGGGTGGTATCTCATTGTAGTTTTGATTTCCATTTTTTCAATGGCTAGTGATTGGGAGCATTTTCTCATGTGTCTGTTAGCTGCCTGAGTGTCTTCTGTTGCCTATTTCCTTGCCTATTTTTAATTGGATTATTTCTCTTTTTGTTATAGAGGTGTTAGATTTTCCTATAGATGTTAGAGATTAGAACTTTGTCGGATATGTCACAGCCAAACATTTTCCCCTAGTCTGTAGGTTCTTTTTACTCTTTTGGTGAAGTCTTTTGATGAGCATATGTATTTAATTTTTAGAAGATTCCATGTAGCTAGCTTATCTTCTGGTGTTTGTACACTGTTAGTTATAGTTTCAATCCTGCTTATGCAGTGTATTAGGGCCTCTAGTGCTGACTCTATTTTTTCTATGATTTTTATAGTTTTTGGTTTTATATTCAGGGCTTTGATCTATTTTGAATTAGTTTTTGTGTATGGTGTCTGGTATGGGTCCTGTTTCATTTATTTATAAATGGACATCTAGTTTTGTCAACATCATTTGTGAAAAAGACTAAAAAGACTGTCTTTTCCCCATTTCATGGACTTTGAGACTTAGAAGAAGTTCAGGTGACGGCAGGTGGATGGATTTACATGTGGGTTCTCGATTCTGTTCCATCGGTCAATATGTATGTACTTGTACCAGTACCAGGTTGCTCTGACTACCATAGCTGTACAGTAGGTTCACAGGTCAGGTAGTGAGGCCTCCTACTTTATTCTTTTTCTTCAACAGTGCTTTACGCATCTGGGAATCTTCCCTTTTCATATAAATTAATGATTAGTTTTTCCACCTCGTTAAAGAATTCTGTTGGTATTTGGATTGGGATTGCCTTGTATTTGTAGATTGCTTTGGGTAGAACTGACATTTTCACAATATTGAGTCTACCTATCCACGAGGATGGTATGCTTTTCCATTTATGTAGGTCTTGTTTGGTTTCTTGCAGTAGTTTGTTTTTTTTTTCTCTATAGGTCTTTTACGTCCTTGATTAGATTTATTCCTAAGTATTTTATTTTTTCAGGGGCTATTATGGTATTGCTCTCCTGATTTCCTTTAAGTAGTTCTCTTTATTGGTGTATAGGAATCTAATTGCTTTTGTATGTTTATCCTGTATCCTGCTAATCTGCTGAATCTCTTAGTTCCCGTAGTTTTCTTGTGGAATCTTTTAAGGTTCTGTATGTATCATATCATCTACAAATAGGGACAGTTCTACTTCTTCTTTATCAATTTGGATGCCCTTTCTTTGTCTTGCCTTATTGCTCTAGCTAGGACTTCCAGCACAATGTTAAATAGGAGTGGTGATAAAGGGCATCCTTAGCCTTGTTCCCGTTCTCAGGGAGAATATTTTCAGCTTCTCTCCATCAAGAATGATTTTGACTGTTGGTTTTGTATGGACACCCTTTATTACGTCGGGGAATTTCCCTTCTATACCTATTTTATTGAGAGTTTTTATCAAGAATGGGTGTTGGACTTTGTCGAATGCTTCTTCTGCATCGATTAAGGTGATCATGTGATTCTTCTCTTTTGTCTTATTTATGTGGGGGATTACATTGATTGATTTTCTAATGTTGAACTATCCTTACATACCTGGTATGAAACCCACTTGGTTGTGGTGTATTTTTTTAATATGATACTGAATTTTATTGGCTAGAATTCTGTTGAGAATTTTTGCATCTATATTCATGAGAGAGATTCATCTATACTTTTTTTTTTTCTGGTGTCTTTGCTTGGTTTGGGTATCAGGGTAATGCTGGCTTTAGAGAATAAATACTTAAGTTTTCCTTTTCTATGTTCTGAAATAGTTTGTGTAGTACTGGTACAAGCTCTTTTCTGAATGTTTGGTAGAATTCCCCAGTGAAGCCATCTGGGCCAGGGCTTTTTAAGTTTTTTTTCTCCCCTTATCTTTTCAATCTCTTCTCTTGATATGAGTCTGTTCAAATTTTCTACCTCAGTTTGTGTTAGTTTAGTTAGGTAGTATGTTTCTAGAAATTTGTCCATTTCCTCTAGGTTTTCAAATGTGTTGGAGTATTGTTTTTCATAGTACTCTGTTATGACCCTTTTTATTTCAGTTGGGTCTGTTGTAATGTCCCCCATTTCTTATGTGGGTTATTTGTGTCCTCTCTTTTGTTTTTGGTCAATTTGGCCAACGGTTTCTTGATTTTTTTGATCCTTTCAAAGAACCTACTTTTGGTTTTGTTGATTCTTTCTATAGCTTTTCCTGTTCTCTATTTCATTTACTTTGCTCTGATCTTTATTATTTCCTTTCTTCTGGTGGCTGCGGGTTCTTTTGCTGCTCTCTTTCTATTTGTTTGAGTTGTATGGCTAATGTTTTGATTTTGTCTCTTTCTTTTTTGATGTGTGCACCTAGTGCTATAAATTGACCTCTGAGCACTTCCTTTGCTGTGTCCCAAAGGTTTTTGTATGATGTGTTTTCATTCTAGCTTGATTCTAGGAATTTTCTGATTCCATCTTTGATTTCTTCTATTACCCAGTGGTTTTTAAGCAAGGTGTTATTCTGTTCCCATGTATTTGATTTTTTTCTTCCTCTTCCCACTATTAATTCCTACTTTTATGACATTGTGATCAAAGAAGACACTTTGCATTATCTCAGTGTTTTAGATTTTGTTAAGGGTTGCTTTGTGGTCTATTCTGGAGAACATTCCATGTGTGTTCAAAAGAATGTGTACTCTGCTGCTGTTGGGTGGAGTGTTCTATATATGTCTATGAGGTCGAGTTGGTGATTGTGTCCTTTAGCTCTTCTGTAACTTTGTTGAGTTTCTTTCTAGATGTTCTGTCCTTTACCGAGTGGTGTGCTAAAGTCTCCTACTACTGTTGTGGAACTGTCAATTTCTCTTTTCAGTGCTTTAGAGTTTTTTTTTTTTTATGTATTTTGGAGCCCTGTCATTGAGTGCGCAGATATTTACTATGGTTATGGCCTCAAAGTGGATTGTCCCTTTTTCTTGAACTGCTCTCAGTATTCTTTTTCTTTGGTTTTAGTGAGTGTGATTATGACATGTCTTGGTGTTTTTCTTTTGGGATCTATCCTACATGGAGTTCACTGAGCTTCTTGGATGGTCAGCTTTTCGGCTTTCATGATGTTAGGGGAGTTTTCTGTCAACAAATCTTCAATGATCCTCTGTGTTTTCTGTTTTCTCGCCCATTCTGGAACTCCGATCACACACAAGTTTTTGCTTTTGGTTGTATTCCACATCATTCTCAGGGTTTCTTCATTCTTTTCTCTGATTTTTCCTCAAAAAAACTGATATGCAAGGATGTCTTCAAAATCGCTGACCCTATCTTCCATTGTTTCAAATTGGCTCCAAAACCTTCTATTGCACTATTTCTGAAATCCTGTTTATCTTTTGGATTTCTAATTGCTGTTTTTGTATGATTTCTAGTTGTTTATTTTGACACTTTGTTCCTGTATTATTTTCCTGAATTCTTTCACTGCTTTTTCTGTGTTTTCCTTAATTTTGTCTGTATTTTCCATGATTTTGTCTATTTTTTCCCTATTTTTTCTGCATTTTTCTTCATCTCTTGGAGAGACCTGAATATTAGAGTTTTGAATTCCGTATCAGGTTGTGCAGTGGTTAAGAGCTACAGCTGCTAACCAAAAGTTTGGCAGTTCGAATCCATCAGTCACTTCTTGGAAACTCTATAGGGCAGCTCTACTTTGTCCTACAGGGTCGTGATAAGTTGGAATTGACTCAACGGCAATGAGTAGGTAATGAGTATCAGGTAGTTCCAGTGCCTTTTCTTCTATCAGAAGGTCATATGGTGTTTTATTTTGGTTGCTTTCTGCAGCCCTTCTGTCCTTTTTTGAAAATTTTTTGATATTGCCTGCAGTCTCCAGGACATTCAGGAATGATTTTCTTTGTTTACTGACTGTAGATTTGTTTGTTTCATCCTGCTTTTTTATCTCATTGTGTCTAGGTAGGTAGGTTGGGTGTGTTTTGTTGCTTGCTTGCCTGTGGGTATGATACTCCTCACCGTTTTGTGCAGGTGGGTAGGACCAGTCCCTCAGCTACAGTGAGTGCAGCCGGGCAGGTCCAGAGTGGGAGAGGGGCAGGGATGGGCAGTGTGGGGTAAGAACTTGGCCTGATGTGGTAGATCCGGGGAACTGTGCAGGCGAGAGTCCAGGGGACCATGCTGGTGCTCCTCAGGGGCCAGGATTTGGTTAGCAGTGCAGATAGGAAGGAGGGAAGGGAGAGGATGTGATGCATGGGGCTAAGTGGGTGAGTGAAGGACGAGAATGAAGAGAGGGAAAAAAGTGAAGAAAAAAAGACAAAAGTGAAGGAAAAAAGAAAATAAGTAAATAAAATGGTGGTGTCGTAGGATTCGGTGGGTGGTGGCGGGGCAGACCCAGCACATCCACGTGCCAGTGGCTCTCTAGTCAAGTGGTGTGGCTCAGCCTGTCGAGACGGGGTGTGGGCAGTACTCGGGGCTAGGTCGATGGGAAAACGGAAAGGGAAGAGGGAAAAGAGAGAGAAGAAACCAACCAACCAATAAACAAAAATAAAATAAGAAAAAACAATAAATGTGGTAGGACAGCTGGCCATTGGGGGTGGGGCAGAATTAGGGTGGCAGCAAAGTGATGTCTCTCTAGCCTGATGGCACAGCTTAGATCATCAGGAAGGGGTGGGAGGCAATCCAGGGCTTAGCTAGGAACGCAAAAGGGAAGTTACAGAAAAATAAAAAAATATGGCAGAGGGAAATGGCCTGTGGGCATGGCCCAGACCTGGGTAGGCCGTGTGCCAGAGGCTCTTCAGCTGAGTGGTACAGCACAGTCTGCCAAGGGGGGGGCAGTGCATGGGGATACGTGGGTGGGAGAAAGGAAAGGAAGGAAGGGAGAGAGAGAGAAGGAACAAAAAAAGAACAAAGCAAACAAACTAAAAAATATGGCACTGAGTGAGCTGGTTGGTGGGTTTAGTGTAGACCCAGGGAGGTCATGTGCTGGTGGCCACCAGCTAAGCAGTTCAGCAAAGCCCATCAAGAAGTGGCTGGGACAGCACACCAAGCCAGGTGGACAGGAGAATGGAAAGGAAGGGATAGAAAGAGAAGAAACAAAGAAAAACTTCAAAGAAAGAACAGGGCGTTGAAGAAGCCAGCCATTGGGGGAGGCCTGGACCCAGGGAGTCCGTGTGCCAGTGATTCTCTAGCTGAGTGGTACAACCCTGCCTGTTGAAAAGGGGTGAGGGCAGCTCACAGGGCTAGGTGGACTGAAGAAAGGAAGACAGAGAGAAGAAACTGGAAAAAAACAATAATAAAATAAAAAATGGTGCTGAGGGAGCCTGCCTGTAGGGACAGTACAGACCCCAGGTGACCTTATGCCGCTGGTGGCTCTCTAGCCAAGAGGTGTGGCACAGTCTATCAGGAAGGGGAGGGGACGGTACATGGGGCTAGCTGGGTGGGAGAAAGGAAAGGAAGGGAAAGAGAGAGAGAAGCAACAAAAAAAGCCAAATACAAAAAAGAACCTCAAAAACAGTAATGATAAACAAATAAAAAAATGGCACTGAAGGGGCCAGCTGGTGGGGGGGGGCACACCCAGGAGGCAGTGAGCTGGTGTCTCTCTGGCTGAGCAACCATGGCCCGTTGGAAAGTGGTGGAGGCCACGTAGAGGGAAGAGGGTAGGGGTGGGAAAGTGTGTATTCCTGGTTACTGAGCACTCTGTCTCCTGTTGGGAGCTCCCTGATGTTGTCTTCCTGTCCTCTCTGTCCACAGTTCTTGGTGGCTGAGGTCCAAGATGGCAAATCTGGGCAGTAGTGAGCTGGTGTCTTTCCAGTTGAGTGACCGTGGCCCATTGGAAAGTGGCAGTGGCCACGTACAGGAAAGGGTGGGGGGTGGGAGAGCATGTATCCCTAGTTACCAGGTGCTCTGTCTCCTGTTGGGAGCTCTGTGAAGTTGCCTTCCTGTCCTTCTTGTCCTCGGTCCTTGGTGGCTGAGGTCCAAAATGGTGAATCGGTTGGCAGTGAGCTGGTGTCTCTCTGGTCGAGCAACCGTGCCCTGTTGGAAAGCAGCAGAGGGCTCGTACAGGTGAGGGTGGGGGATAGGGAAGCATGCATCCCTGGTTACCAGGTGCTCTGTCTCCTCTTGGGAGCTCTATAAAGTTGCCTTCCTGTACTCCCTGTCTGCGTTCCTTGGCAGCTGTAGTCCAAGATGGCGAATCCATGCTGCATTAGCTGGTAGGAGACCTCTACCCCGTAGCTCGCCTCATTCTCTGTTCTCTGTCAGTTTCATACTCTAGTCTGTGCTCGACTGAGTTCTTATTCCTTCATTTGATGCTTAGGGTTCCAGGACTGACGTTTGTATTTGTTTTTAGTTTTGCAGGTATTTGCTGCAGAGAGACGGCGTGGTACTTCGGTCTATGGCACTGTGTTGGCTCTGACTCCAAGAATTCACATTTTTTTGAAGTCATAAGACAAATACTTGAAAATGTTCTACTAGAACTTCAGGCAATAAAGTAAAATTCCCATGTTGACTTTTAAAAGGCGGCCAAGGTTGTCTTTGAAAAAAATTCTGTATTTGAATAATAGTAAAAGTCACCAAACAAATACAAAGGCATAAACCCATTGCCGTTAAGTCAATTCTGACTCACAGTAACCCTATGGGACAGAGCAGAACTGCCCCATAGGGTTTCCAAGCAGCAGATGGTATATTCGAACTGCTGACCTTTTGGTTAGCAGCTGAGCTCTAAGCCACTGCATCGTCAGGGCTCCATAAAGGCATAGGAAATGAGAATTGGTTAACTCTTAATTTTAAACTATTTGAAAGAAACGTTTAGTTGACTGTGAGAAATCAGAGTTAATATCATTTTACTCATTTACTTCCATGTAACTGAGTATTTGTAGTAATGAAGGTTAGATGGAAACCACTTACTTTCTAGTTGAATGGCAGGTTGTAAAAGAATTCCTTTTGACTTTCTCAGAAAGAAATGAGAAAACCAAATGATAAAGTTGGGAAAAGGGTCATAATATTTTATAACAGATTGCAAGAGATTCTGCAAACAAGAAAATCTAAGCAAAACCCTACAGGACTGACTTGTTTCTTTCAAGCATGGGGAACACACCCTATCAATCACTTGTCATAATGGATCACAAAAGGTCGATTTTATGGCTTATGATTCCCAACACCGCACACTAATTTCCACATCACTGTCTAACTGTTTTAAACTGAGAACCAAAAGCTTTAATTTCTTTTCTAGTATTTTGTGGTTCTGGTCACCAGGATCTGTGTGTATACACCTGCTTCATTTGTCATATCAAGAGAGGGGGGCTTACCTTTAATGACACAGAGAAAAAAAAAACTTTTCTGCACTTAATATTAAAGATTATTTTTTTCTTTGCATTAAAAGCATTAACATATAAGAAACAAAAAATTAATATTTAGTCACAGAGCTTACCAAAATAGCTTTTTAAATTTTCAGAATTCACTCTGCCCAATTTTGCTCAGCTTAGGCATGAAAACTATCTATTTAGCATCTTGGTCATGCCAGAAGATTGATTTTGTAAAAGGTAGATTTTTTTTTTCTATTTTAACCCCATTTACTCTTTTTAAAAATACTTTCCCCTTTTTTTCAGATTCATGTAAATTCTTTTTGCTTCTTCCCCCAGTTATCAGAGAAGGATTTTGATAATCTAAAATAACCTATACAAATGAAACGATGCCTGCACGAGAAAAATTATCTCATTAAAGAGAAAATCAACAAAACTAATATTACCACCTTGTGACTTAAAAATCAGGTAGTCAGATCTCCTTTTAGTGTTTTTCTCATCACCAAACACTAAACTAAGAAGAAATCACAGTATCATTTATACCTTATCCAATACATAACCAATTTTGTACACTTTAATGCACACTGGAATAAATATCCAAGTGCCATTAGGATAAGTGCTATAAAAATAGTCTCATGAATACAATGGATGTCTTTTAAAAAAGCTCATATTCAGATCATTAGGTTGTGTGAATGTATACCAAATGAAGCTTAACATTCTTACTCCTTTAGTTTTAAAAAACTATGGTATCTTTTGGTCCAGTGGAATTTTTAGTTTCAGAAGGCTTAGGAAGAAATGAGGAGGTGTGAAGAGACACCTTGATGTTTCTTTGAGTACATACAGCTGACCAATCTCAAAGCTGGATAATACTTATACCTGGGAACTGACATATTTTTGATATTACTCATTTTCTAGAATTTTTTAGACTTGTAATTCGAGCTTTTTTTTTTAAGTAAAGTAGTAATAAAGCTGGGTGTAACTGCTCAGACAACACATGCAGCAGCATCAAGGCAAATATGAAGGCTTAGTTTTCCATTTGGAGCTCTTTTAACTCATATTCTCATTAATTTTAATACTGAATTTGCCATCTTTCTACAAATCCAATAAAACCTGTGAAAGCTGGGATCTGTGTAAGGCAAACATTTTTCAGAGAAGGAAAATTCAAATATTTTTCACTAAGCCAAGCAATAGAAGACTGCACTTTGTTAAAAGTAGAAAACTTGCAAGACCCGTGTCTTAGCCATCTAGCGCTGCTATAACAGAAATGTCACAAGCAGATGGCTTGTAACAAAGAGAAATTTATTTCCTCACACTAAAGTAGGCTAGAAGTCCAAATTCAGGGTGTGAGCTCCAGGTGAAGGCTTTCTCTCTCTGTTGGCTCTGGAGGAAGGTTCTTCTCATCAATCTTCCCCTGGACTAGGAGATTCTCTACGTAGGCACCCTGGGTCCAAAGGATGAGCTCTCCTCCTGGCACTGCTTTCTTGGTGGTATGAGGTCCCTTCTCTCTGCTTGCTTCCCTTTCATCTCTTGTAAGATAAAAGGTGGTACAGGCCACACCCCAGGGAAACTCCCTTTATATTAGATCAGGGATGTGACATTAGTAAGGATGTTACAATCCCACCCTAATCTTCTTTACCATAAAATTAGAATCACAAAATGGAGGACAACCACATAATACTAGGAATCATGGCCTAACCAAGTTGACAGATACTTTTGGGGGACACAAGTCAATCCATGACAACCCGAAAAATCAAGGTATCCCATTGAGTTCTGGCTTTTACAAATTTCACTGTATTTTATTATTCAAGAGATTTTCCATAGCTATTTTTTCCATTTGGAGAAAATGTTTATTATTAAGTCATATGAAACTCATCTAAGCCTAAGCTGCTGCTTCAATTACTGAATTATTATATAAATTATCAGGATAGGAGGGAAAACATACTAGAGAGCAAGGCTAAGATCTCATACTAAAGAGTCCTCTGTGTCCTGAAAAATTAAAAGGTCACTTATTTTCTAACGTTAATATAGTCAAGGACTATCATCATCCTGTTTACTATTATTTGGAAGTATTTGGCTTTATATCTCAGGAGAGAAAGAAAAGGTCAATAGGACAAATATTTATGTAGATGAAGAATGTAAAAGTAGCAAAATCAATTAAAATTGAAAGCCAGTGAATAGAGAAAATTGGAAAAATAATCAGGGTGAAACTGGGATAAACTGATGAAGAATGGTCAACAGCAACCAAAACTAACATTCATTGGGATGCTAATATATGCACCTGGTAATAACTACCCTGTTTCTGTCATTCCAACTGATAGTGACCCTGTAGGACAGAGTAGAATTGCCCCACAGGGTTTCCAAGGCTGTAATCATTATGAAAGCTGACTGTACCATCTTTTGCCTGTGGAGCAGCTGGTGGGTTCCAACTGCTGACCTTTCGGTTAGCAGCCGAGCACTTAACCACTGTACCACCGGAGTTCCTTGGCAATATGCTAGGACTTTTATATATGCACTCTCATTTAATCATTACAGTGAAAGATGAGGTAACCATCATCTCTCTTTTTCACATAAGAACGGAGGCTCAGAAATGACTTGCTGCAGGCCAAATGGCCAGTAGTAAATTACAGAATTTGGATTCCAACCCAGATCTACTTCAAAGCTTCTTTAACTACTCTATACTGTCTTTGAGCCCTGGTGGTACAGTGGTTAAGCATTCTGCTGCCTTCCAAAAGGTCAGCAGTTCAAATCTACCAGTTGGTCCTTGGAAACCCTATGGGGCAGTTCTACTCTATCCTATAGAGTTGCTATGAGTCAGAATTGACTCAACAGCAACCGGTTTGGTGTTTTTTTTTTTTTTTTACCGTCTTAAGCTGTTGTTGTTAGGTGCTGTTGAGTTCAGCTCTGATTCATCGTATCCCTATGCACAGCAGAACAAAACATTGCCCAGTTCTGTGCCAGCCTCACAATTGTTCCTATGTTTGAGCCCATTGTTGCGGCCACTGTGTCAATCCATCTCATCGAGGGTCCTTCTCTTTTTCTCTGACCCTCTACCAAGCATGATGTCCTTCTCCAGGGACTGGTCCCTTCTGATAACATGTTCAAAGTATATAAGATGTAGTCTCCCTATCCTTGCTTCTAAGGAGCATTCTGGTTGTACTTCTTCCAAGACAGGTTTGTTCGTTCTTTTGGCAGTTATTGGTATATTCAATATTCTTTGCCAATACACAGCTCAAATACATCAATTTTTCTTAGGTATTCCTTATTATCTGTCCAGCTTTTGCATGCATATGAGGTGACTGAATATATTACAGCTTGGGTCAAGTGCACCTTAGTCCTCAAAGTAAAGTGACATCTTTGCTTTTTAACACTTTAAAGAGGTCTTTTGCAGCAGATTTGCCCTATGCAATATGTCATTTGATTTCTTGACTGCTGCTTCAATTGGCAAGTGAAAACCTTATGCATAGTCTTAAGCTAGCCCCCATTTTTCTGGAGGAAAATGAAACAATTAAAGAGTAAACTACCTTTTAATACTAAATTGAATACAACTTCTTATGATCTCAGAGATACCCTTTGAAAAAAGAAATATGTCTTGTATCTTTCTCTTCTGTTTCCCTAAGGAAGCTGGGAGGAAGACTGGGATTAGGCCAAAGGTGAGAAGGGTAGGCAGCTGGAAAATGCATCCTGACAAAAATGAACCAATATCTTAAAAGCTTGCAAGTGGTCATCCAAGGCACAATAATTGGTCTCTATTTACCTGGAGCAACAGAGGAAGAAGGACAGTCAGGAATAGGAGGAAAATATGCCATGTGTGGCTAATTGCCTCCATGAATAACTGCCACCTTTGCCATGAGTTCAGAAGAAATATATGGTGCCCGGCTACCTCTTTGGAAAATTTTGATCAAAGACTCCATAGGAAAATCCTGATCAAAAGGGGGAAAATGCGGGACAGAATTTCAAATTCTCACAGGCTCCAGACTTTATGGAACCATGTGGAAGCTGGATGAACCCATGAAATCATTGCCCTGAGATAATCTTTAAACCTTAAACCAAAAATATCCCTGAAGTCTTCTTAAAACCAAACAATAGTTTAGCTTAACTAGTAAAAAAAGATCTGCCTTGAACCTTATGCTCTTTTAAGAACTATCTATATGGGATCAAATTGACAACAGCAACTCAAAAGATTAGATAGGAACCATAGAGGACAGTGAGTTTATGTTAACGAGGGAGGAACAACTCAGAAAAAGAGGGTGTACAATTTGAAGAATGTAATCAATGTCACTAAATTGTACAGAAAGAAACCATCGAATCGGTGTATGTTTTGTTGTGTATATTCTCAACGACAAAAAAATAAAATTTTCAAATTTATCCCATTTGAAAAGAGTTTAAAAAAAGAGAGGACAAATTAAAGTTTTAATAGGTAATACAGTTGCATGGTTCAAAAATCAAAACAGTAGTAAGATATGAAAATAAACAGTTCCATTCCCACCCCACTACCATCTGTCACATTCCCCTGCCAAAAGTAATCACTTTCATTAGTTTCATGTATATCCTTCTATAGTTTCTTTGTGCAAAAATACAAATGTGAATGTGCACATTTCTCCTTTTTGTTATACATAATATACACACTGACTCACACCTTGCTTTTCTCACAATGTAAGAGAAAAATTAACACTAAAGTATCATAAAAGCCCTTTAGAGAATGAAATGATTTTAAAATATGACCAAAATCTGCACTGATAAGAGCATTATTCTAGTACTAAAATAATACCAACAATAAATTTTTAGTTTAATTTTAAATGAAATTAAATTACATGCTTCAAAATACAAAAAGGTAACTTTTTTAAGCCCCAAATCAACATTTTAGCTACCCAAGCATTCAGCTATTAGCCTTTTGAAAATTATTGAGCATTTTGTAATCTAATAGCTTTTATCTCCTCTTCCACATTCCTCAAGTAATCTCAAAAGAGTATAAGTAACTTCTTTCTTTAGTCAGAACCTTCTCCTTTGGACCCAGAAAGGTAGGAGTACTGTTTTAAGAGCATTTTCCAAACACTTTTGAGCCCTAGGAAGTCTGAATACTGATCCTCAATGCTAGAAAATATTATTGAATGCAGAAGAACTAGGGAACAGAGAGGTAATAACAAGTAAGTTATTGCAGTGGGCCCAATTTTAGAATCTCAAACTATGTAAAAGGTAAGAAAATATCCAACCAAAATTTTGACTCCTTTCAGGTATAACAAATTATACCATACGGCACCTTAAGAAATAATAGAGTGATACAAAGTTAAAATGATAAGCGGTCCAAACCTAAAAACACTGGAAATTACTGACTGAAACAGAAACAGATTACTATAGCTACCTGTGCTGAGAAAAAAAGATAAAACTGGAAAAGCTGAACAGATAAATATGACTGGCATTAATGGACAATGAACAAAGTAACTGGTCATAGGCTAGTAGTCACAAAAGCAGCTTTGACTCACAAGCAACAAGGCCTGTAAGTATCCTGGCCTCTTATTTGATTTCATTACCTATGGGCCAAAACATTTATCATAACACCGAATAAGCCATAAAACAATGCTTTTAAAACAGAAAAGTTCAAAATGAACTCTCACTTACCTTCCCTGTTAGAATTGAGGGAAATTCAGTATCAAACTTGTTGCTCAAGCCAAACCTTAAAAACAAAGACAGAACAAAATATAGTCTACCCAGCATATTTAACTCTTTCCCTTAAAAAAAAAAAGTTACAAAGCCATGCATTTTTCCTTTGATCTTGTGATTTAAAAAAGTGTCCTGAAAAAAAATTTGTGATACTTATTGAAAATAAATCTTTGACTATTACTCCAAATAAACAGCAAAAGAAGCTTAATGGGAGTAAATGTTAAGATTGCATTCTAACTAGACCTCTAGACCTACATATGGCATTAAAAATAATAAATTAGAGAAACACTGATATATAGCTAGAAATACCATAATTATAACTGAAATATTTCTGCTAAACCATACTTCATTTGATAACTGTTGGAGCTGGATGATGGGTAGTACATGGCAGTGCATTATACTATTCTTTCTACTTTTGTGCATATAGAAAAATTTTTTCTAATAAAAGGTTACCCCAACTTTGAAACTATAGAGTTCGACAACTTGTAACCAGTTACTATTCAGATATTCAAAGGTTGGTTGTTATGACTGGCTTTCATCTATGTGCTCAACCAGTTTTGAGGAAACAAATTCCAACCTCTAAAGCCCCAACTCTCTCAAGTACACTTACTGAAGTCTGTACAAAGAAGTCAAAACGAATTTTATGAATGTACATTTACCTACTTGTTGATTTCAGTAGGAATAACAAAGCACCTCCTCCAGGTTAAATGATGTTATACAATAGTGACTACAACTTTATGTTAGTGGATATAAGCAAAAAGGAAAATACTCTATCATTTAGTAGGAACTCCTTGTGAGGTAACGGTAACCATTAACTGTGTACTTACTATGGACCAGAAACTGCGTTAGGTACTTTAAATGTATTACTTCTAAACTTGACAATCAAACAAGAAATGTATTGTCATACTTATTGTATAAACAAGTAAGCTGGTACTCAGAATGAATGAATGAAATGACTTGCCCAAAGTCATGTGCGTAGTAAATGGGGGAAACCAAAATTCAAATGCTCACCCCAAAGTTCTTTCTGTGCTATATTAAGCTCCTTGAGAGCATTGATTGTGGCTTATTTTGCTCTCTTTCATTATGCCTAATAGCATAATGGAATACCAAACCAAAACCAAACCCAGTGCCGTCGAGTCGATTCCGACTCATAGCGACCCTATAGGACAAAGTAGAATGGCCCCATAGAGTTTCCAGGGAGTGCCTGGCATATTCGAACTGCCGAACCTTGGGTTAGCAGCCGTAGCACTTAACCACACCACCAGGGTTTCCTAATGGAATACAGTAGGTATTTAATAAATATTTGTTTAATAATAGGCTACCGTACTGCTTGATTCAAATGATTTATTGCACTTTGGTTAGGGTCACTTTAAAGAAATGTGGACATCAGGTCCTTAGGAAAGAATCCAATGTCCTATTAAAACTCCTTGTGGGAATATCATATATTCTTTGCATCATTTATGCTCATAGCTCCCTTTCAAGGACACAAGCCCATTTTAGGCATGAAGACTCTCTATACTTAGCAGCTAGTAACAAGGCATACACCTGTGCATAAATATACTATACCTTATATGTTTATACTTTAAAACAAGTTCTATGTTTTAAGAGTTGACGAAATTAATAAACAATTATAAAAAGACCTTAACTCCATTAAAAAACAATTACTTCTGTTGTTCAGGTGTCAGTACAAGTAATAAGAACGTAAAATACAAACACACGTTCCTTTTAAATCTATAAATAGGCACAGAAGTACAGCCAAACTTAAAACAAGATGGGACACCCCTGTACATAAATCTTTTTATGCCAACTTTCATCCTACGTTTGACAAATTGACACTCTAGTATTAAACAAGTATTTGCAATGATATGCTATCTCAGCGATCAATAATACAACAAATATTTAAGAGAGCAAGACACATACTTCATTTAAATCACTATTTAGCTAGTTAAATGTATATCACTAGTCAAAAAGCAATTGATGCTATGTTCCACAGTCAGCCCTTGGCCTTGTTATGACTGATGATATTGGGCGTTTCTATCATCTCTTTCCACAGAGATAGTCAATTTGAGTCCTGTGTATTCCATCCAGCAAAGTCCACCTGTATATTTGCCATTTACATTGTTGAAAAAAGGTATTTGCAATGAAGAAGTCATTGGTTCTGCAAAATTCTATCACACGATCTCCAGCATCGTTTCTATCACCAAAGCTGTATTTTCCAACTACCCATCCTTTTTTGTTTCTAACTTTCACATTCCAATCACCAATAATTATCAATGCATCGTAAGAGCATGTCTGATCAATTTCAGACTGGAGAAGTTGGCAAAAATCCTTAATTTCTTCATCTTTGGCTCTAGTGATTGGTGCGTGAATTTGAATAATATTTGTATTGACTGGTCTTCCTTGCAGGCATTTGGATGTTACACAACTACTGACAGCATTGTACTTCAGGATAGATCTTGAAATGTTCTTTTTGACAATGAATGCAACACCATTCCTCTCCAATTTTTCATCCCTGGCATAGCAGACCATGATTCTTTGACTCAAAATGACCAATATCAGTATATTTTAGCTCACTGATGCCTAGGATATTGATGTTTATGTGTTCCATTTCATTGTTGATGATTTCCAATTTTCCTAAATTAATACTTTGTACATTTTGAGTTTCGATTATAAATAGACGTTTGCAGCTGTTCTCATTGTGAGTCATGCCACATCAGCAAATGAAGGTTCTGAAAGCTTGACTCCATCCATGTCATCAAGGTCGACTCTACTTTGAGGAGGCAGCTCCTCCTCAGTCATATTTTGAGTGCCTTCCAACCTGAAGGGCTCATCATCTGGCACTATATCAGACAATGTTCTGCTGGTATTCATAAGAGGACAATTAGACAATAAGAGGATTGAAATCATTAATTAGAACAAGGCCAGGGGCCGACTGTGGAACAGACCATCAATTGCTCATGTGCAAGTTCAAGCTGAATTTGAAGAAAATTAGAACCAATCCAAGAGAGCCAAAGTGCAGCTTCGAGTATATCCCACCTGAATTCAGAAACCATCTGAAGGGCAGATTTGATGCACTGAACACTAATGACCAAAGACCATAAGAGCTGTGAAATGACATCAAGGACATCATACAAGAAGAAAGCAAGAGGTCATTAAAAAGACAGGAAAGAAAGAAACAACAAAATGGATGTCAGAAGAGACTCTGAAACTTGCTCTTGAACGTCGAGGTAGCATATGATCAAGAACCAATGGTACTGAAGGAAGAGGTCCAAGCTGCTCTGAAGGCATTGGCAAAAAACAAGGATCCAGGAACTGACGAAATGCCAATTGAGATCTTTCACAAAGGGATGCAGCACTGAAAGTGCTCACTCGTCTATGCCAAGAAATTTGAAGACAGCTACCTGGCCAAGCAACCGGAAGAGATCCATATTTATGCCTATTCCCAAGAAAGGTGATCCAACTGAACGTGGAAATTATAGAACAATATCATTAATACAACAAGCAAGCAAAATTTTGCTGAAGATCATTCAAAAACAGCTAGAGCACTATATCGAAAGGAAACTGCCAGAAATTCAGGCTGGTTTCCGAAGAGGACGTGGAACCAGGGATATCACTGCTGATGTCAGATGGATCCTGGCTGAAAGCAGAGAATACCAGAAGGACCAGAAGGATGTTTACCTGTGTTTTATTTTTTTCCTTTTTTTTTTTAATTAATTTTTATTAAGCTTCAAGTGAACATTTACCATTCCAATCAGTCTGTCACATGTAGGTTTACATACATCTTACTCCCTTCTCCCACTTGCTCTCCCCCTATTGAGTACTTGTGTTTTATTGACTATGCAAAGGCATTCGACTGTGTGGATCATAACAAATTATGGATAACACTGTGAAGAATGGGAATTTCAGAACACTTAATTGTGCTCACGAGGAACCTTTACATGGATCAAGAGGCAGTTGTTTAGACAGAACAAGGGAATACTGATTGGTATAAAATGAGGAAAGGTATGTGTCAGGGTTGTATTCTTTCACCATACCTATTTAATCCGTATGCTGAACAAATAATCCGAGAAGCTGGACTATATGAAGAATTGGGCATCAGGATCGGAAGACTCATTAACAACCTGTGTTATGCAGATGACACAACTTTGCTTGCTGAAAGTGAAAAGGACTTGAAGCACTTACTAATGAAGATCAAAGACCACAGCCTTCAGTATGGATTGCACCTCAACATCAAGAAAACAAAAATCCTCACAACAGGACCAATGAACAACATCATGATAAACAGAGAAAAGACTGAAGTTGTCAAGGATTTCATTTTACCTGGATCCACAATCAACAGCCATGGAAGTAGCAGTCAATATATCAAAAGACACATTGCATTGGGTAAATCTGCTGTCAAAGACCTCTTTAAAGTGTTGAAAAGCAAAGATGTCACCTTGAAGACTAAGGTGCACCAGATCCAAGCCATGGTGTTTTCAGTTGCTTCATTTACGTGAGAAAGCTGGGTGATGAATAAAGAAGACAGAAGAAGAAATGATGCCTTTGAATTGTGGTGCTGGCGAAGAATATTGAATATACCATGTACTGCCAAAAGAACAAACAACTCTGTCTTGGAAGAAGTACAACCAGAATGCTCCTTAGAAGCAAGGATGGCGAGACCACGTCTTATATACTTTGGACATGTTATCATGAAGGATCAGTCCCTGGAGAAGGGCATCATGCTTGGCAAAGTACAGGGTGAGCGGAAAAGAGGAAGACCCTCAACGAGATGGACTGACACAGTGGCTGCAACAATGGGCTCCAGTATAACAACAATTGTGAGGATGGCGCAGGACCAGGCATTGTTTTATTCTCCTGTATATAGGGTTCCTATGAGTCAGAACTGATTTGACAGCACCTAACAACAACAACACATGTAGTATGTGTGGTGTATTTGTGTATTCTGTGGGTGTATTGATGAATTCCAGAGATTGTCATTGCCCTGGAAAAGACAAAAAGACTTAAATGGTGGATTGTTCTACTCATTCCCTGATTTCAGAGACATCAAGAGCACTGTTGCTATGAGTTGGAACCGAATCAATGGCAACAGATTTGGGGTTTTTTTGGTGCCCTTTTTGGACAATATAAAGTTACAGGTCCTTTTAATGTTTTATTGGCCAAGCACACTGGAAATCGAAATTGAAAGCACAATACCATTTACAATTGCTCCAGTAAAAAGGAAATGCTTAGGCATACTCCTAAAAAAAATGCAGAGGAGCTGTACGCTAAAAATTACAAAAAGCTGATTCAATAAAGCAAAGAAGGCCTAAATAATTAGAGAGACATATCATGTCCATGGATTGAAAGACTCAACATTCGAAAGCAGTTGCAGCCTTACATAGACAGGGAACTGACAGAAATTCAAGCCGGATTCAGAAGAGGACATGAAACATCCATGCTGATGTCAGATGGATCTTGACTGAAAGCAGAGAATACCAGAAAGATGTTTACTTGTATTTTACTGACTATGCAAAGGCATTCAACTGTGTGGATCATAACAAATTATGGATAACATTGGAAATGCCATAAGACTTAATTGTGCTCATGAGAAATCTGTTCTTAGACAAAGAGGCAGTCGTTAGAACAGTACAAGGGGCTATGGCATGGTTTAAAGTCAGGAAAGGTGTGCGTCGGGGTTGTATCATTTCACCATATTTATTCAAACTGTATGCTGAACAAATAATCCAAGAAGCTGGATTATATGAAGAACAGGACATCAGGACTGGAGGAAGACTCATTAAGAGCCTGCATTATGCAGATGACACAACCTTGCTTGCTGAAAGTGAAGAGTACTTGAAGTGCTTACTGATGAAGATCAAAGACCAAAGCCTTCAGTATGGATTACACCTCGGTACAAAGAAAACAAAAATCCTCACTACTGGACCAATAAACATCATGATGAATGGAGAAAAGATTGAAATTGTCACAGACTTCATTTTACTTGGATCCATAATCAACACCCATGTAAGCAGCAGCCAAGGTATCAAAGGACACATTGCATTGGGCAAATCTGCTACAAAAGACCTCTTCAAAGAACTAAAACGCAAAGATATCACTTTAAGGATTAAGGTGGCGCCTGACCCAAGTCATGGTGTTTTCAATGGCCTCACATGGATGCGAAAGCTGGATAATGAATAAGGAAGACCTACGAAGAGTTGATGCCTTTGTATTATGGTGTTGGCAAAGAATACTGAATATACCATGGACTGCTAAAAAAAGAACAAATCTGTCTTGGAAGGACGGCCAGAATGCTCCTTAGAAGCAAGGATGGTGAGACTTTGCCTCACATACTTTGGACGTGTTACCAGGAGGAATCGGTCCCTAGAGAAGGATATCATGCTTGGTAAGGTAGAGGGTCAGTGATAAAGAGGAAGACCCTCCACCAGATGGATTAACACAGTGGCTGCAACACTGGGCTCAAGCATAACAATGATCATGAGGATGGTGTGGGACCAGGCAGTGTTTCGTTCAGTTTCACACAGGGTTGCTATGAGTCGGAACAGATTTGACGGCACTTAACAACAACGGTCAGAAAGAGGTAATTAATTCATTATTACAAATAGTAAATTTTTATTGTGTAGCATAGAGAAATAGATGCAAGTTTCACTTTTAGAAAGTAGACACGATACATTTTAAAGAGAGAGCTCTATTCATATGCCTTTTAGATGTAATAACAATAACATGTTCCTACCTTTTTTAGATATTGCTACCATTATAACTTCTCCCAACTGCCGTTCCTCTACTTGATATCAAATACATAGAGGGTACATACAGGTTTATCCCTCAAAATGTTTTGAATATTTTATTTAAAAATTCTAACATGTTCTAATGTTAGAATAAATAAAGATAAATAAAGTAGAAAATATAAAAATAGATAAAATCAATGAAACCAAAAGTTGGTTCTTTGAAAAGTTCACCAATATTAAGAATTTTAGCAGACTGACAAAAAAAAAAAAAGTGAAGATGCAAATAATTAAAATCTGAAAGTGGTGACATTACAATTTACCTACAGAAATAAAAAAAGATCATAAGAGAATATTATAAGCACAAATTAGATAACTTCGATGAAATGGACAATTCTTACAAACACATAAACTACACAGATTGTCTCAATAAGAAACAGGAAATCTCAAATGAAAGGTACCCAAATTAGAAAAGAAGTAAAACCAGTTTTATTCACAGATAATATGATTCTATATATGGAAAATCCCAAAAATACCACGAGTAAGCTTGATTTACAAAATAATATTATAATCATTATTCTCTGTTCTTGAGCATAGAGAATGTGACCCAGCTGCCTGTACCAATGATTGTTAAGAGCGGATTCAAAATGTAAGATCACAGTCTGTAGTCAATCTGTGAAAAGGTGAAGCTTTCAATGGTTTTGTCCATTTGTGATGTTAATATATACTAATGACCCAGAGCTCTCCTCGGACTTGGGCAGACATGGCTGCGGCAGCATGCTTGTCCATTTTCCCACTTTTTTGTAATATTTTCTCAAATTCGGACAGACATTAGTTCTGGCAGCATGCCTGTCCTCTTCCCACTTTTGGCTTTTTGAATATATGCCAAATAAAACTCTATTTTTGTTTAACTAAACTTGGTGATATTTTTTCCCTACAACAGGCTACTGCTGTTGTTGTTAGCTGTGGTCAAAAAAAAAATCAAGTCAGTTCTAATTCATAGTGATCCTATGTACAAAAGAACGAAACACTACCCAGTCCTGCGCCATCCTCGCAATCGTTATCCTTGAGCGCACTGTTGCAGCCACTGTGTCAATCCATCTTGTTGAGGGTCTTACTCTTTTTTGCCAACCGTCTAATCTACCAAGCATGATGTCCTTCTTCAGGGACTGATCTGTCCTTATAAAATGTCCAAAGTATGTGAGATGAAGTCTCGCCACCCTTGCTTCTAAGGAGCATTCTGGCTGTACTTCTTCCAAGACAGATTTGTTTATTCCTCTGCTATTCCATCGTATATTCTGTATTCTTCACCAGCATCATAATTCAAAGGCATCATTTCTTCTGCAGTCTTCCTTACTCATCGTCCAGCTTTCACATGCGTATGAGGTGACGGAAAACACAATGGCTTGGATCAGACGAACCTTAATCCTTACAAGTGACATCTTTGATTTTTAATACTTTAAAGAGCTCTTTTGCAGCAGATTTGCCCAGTGCAATACATCCTTTAATTTCTTGGCTGCTGCTTCCATTGGGGTTGATTGTAGATTCAATAAAATGAAATCTTTGACAATTTCAATCTTTTCTCCATTTATCATGATGCTGTTTATTGGTCCAGTTGTGAGGATTTTTGTTTTTTTATTGAGCTCTAATCCATACTGAAGGCTTTGGTCTTTGATCTTCATCAGTAAGCGCTTCAAGTCCTCTTCACTTTCAGCAAACCAGGTTGTGTCATATGTATATCGCAGGTTGTTACTGAGTCTTCCTCCAATCCTGACGCCGTGTTCTTCTTCATACAGTCCAGCTTCTTGGATTATTTGCTCAATGTACAGATTGAATCAGTATGGTGAAAGATCACAACCCTGACACATACCTTTCCTGACTTTAAACCATGCCATATCCCCTTGTACTGTTCAAACGACTGTCTCTCGGTCTATGAACAGGTTCCTCATGAGCACAATTAAGTATTACGGAATTCCCATTCTTTGCAATGTTATCCGTAATGTGTTATGATCCACACAGTCGAATGCCTTTATATAGTCAATAAAATACAAGTAAACATCTTTCTGATATTCTCTGCCTTCAGCCAGGATCCATTTGATATCAGCAAAGATATCCCTGGTTCCATGTCCTCTTCTGAATCCGGCTTGAGTTTCCGGCAGTTCCCTGTCAATGTACTGCTGCAGTTGCTTCTTAACGATTTCAGCAGAATTTACTGGTGTGTGATATTAATGATACTGTTTGATAATTCCTGCACTCTGTTCAATCACCTTTCTTTAGAACGGGTACAAATATAGATCTCCTCCACTCAGCTGGCCAGGTAGCTGTCTTCGAGTTTCTTGGCACAGACAAGTTAGCACTTCCAGTGCTGCATCCGTTTGTTGAAACATCTCAGTTGGTATTCTGTCAACTCCTGGAGCCTTGTTTTTCACCAGTGCTTTCAGTACAGCTTGGACTTCTTCAATACCATCAGTTCCTGATCATATGCCACCTCTCAAAATGGTCAAACATTGACTAATTCTTTTTGGTATAATAACTCTGTGTATTCCTTCCATCTTCTTTTGATACTTTCTGCATCATTTAGTATTTTCCCCATAGATTCCTTCACTATTGCAACTCGAGGGTTGAATTTTTTCTTCAGTTCATTCAGCTTGAGAAATGTCGAATGTATTCTTCCCTTTTGGTTTTCTAACTCCAGCTCTTTGCACATGTCATTATAACACTTTACTTTGTCTTCTTGAGCTGTCCTTTGAAATCTTCTGTTTAGCTCTTTTATTTCATCATTTCTTCCATTAACATTAGCTACTCAGCATTCAAAAGCAAGTTTCAGAGTCTCTTCTGACATCCATTTTGTTGTTTTCTTTCCTTCCTGTCTTTTTAATGACCTCTTGCTTCCTTCTTGTACAATGTCCTTGATATCATTCCACAACTCATCTGGTCTTCGATCATTACTGCTCAATGCATCAAATCCGTTCTTGAGATGGTTCCTAAATTCAGGTGGGATATACTTAAGGTCAGACTCTGGCTCTTTTAGACTAGTTCTAATTTTCTTCAACGTGCATGTGAGTAACTCATGTTCTGTTCCACAGTCAGGCCCTGGAGTTGTCCCGGCTGGTTATATTGAGCTTTTCCACATCTGTTTCCACAGATGTAGTTGATTTGGTTCCTGTGTATTCCATCTGCGGAGGTCCAAGTGCACAGTCACCATTTATGTTGTTGAAAAAAGTTATTTGCAATGAAGAAGTCGTTGTTCTTGCAAAATTCTATCCTGTGATCTCTGACATCGTTTTTAACAAAAAGGCCATATTTTCCAACTACCAATCCTCCTTTTTTTCCAACTTTCGCATTCCAATCGCTAGTAATTATCAATACATCTCAATTGCATGTTTGATCAATTTCAGACAGAAGCTGGTAAAAATTGTCAACAATAAATGAATTCAGAAAACTGCAGTATACAAGATCAATATACAAAAACCAATTGTTATTCTGTACATGAGCAATGAATAATCTGAAAAGGTAATTAAGAAAACAATTCCATTTATACCAGTATCTAAAAGAATAAAGTACTTAAGTATAAATTTAACCAAGGAAGTTAAAGACTTATACACTTAAAACTATAAAACACTGGTGAAAGCAATTAAAGGATACCTAAATAAATTGTTGCTTTAAAAAAAATCATGGTGCAGTTGTTAAGAACTTGGCTGTTAACCAAAAGGTCAGCAGTTCAAATCCACCACCCACTCCTTGGAAACCCTATTGGGCAACTCTACTCTGTCCTGTAGGGTTGCTATGAGTCAGAATGGGCTTGATGGCAACGGGTTTGTTTTTTTGGTTTGGAGTTTAAACAGTTAAGCTCTTGGCAACTAATAGGCTGGCTGTTCAAGTTTGCCCAGAGGCACCTTGGAAGAAAGTCCTGGCTGCCTGCTTTCAAAAGGTCACTGCCATTGAAAACCCTATGCAGCACAGTTCTACTCTAACACGTGGGGTCACCATGAGTCAGAATCAACTTGACAGCAATTGGTTTATTTCATTTTTTTTAAATAAATAAAAACACATCCCATGTTCCTGGATGGAAAGCCTCAGGGGTTTACATCAACTTTACTTCCAGTAATTGGTCTTTGTTCTTGACTCCTGGGAGGTAGCTCTAAAACCACTAAACCAACCCGCTGCCGTTGCGTTGATTCCGATTCATAGCGACCCTATAGGACAGAGCAGAACTGCCCCATAGGGTTTCCAAGGAGTGCCTGATGGATTCAAATTGCTGACCTTTTGGTTAGCAGCTGAGCTCTTAACCACTGTGCCACCAGGGCCCCAACTCTAACCCTTGGAATTTCCTAGCTGAGGTGCCTTTGTTAAAGTCCTCCAGACCATATCTTAAAGTTTAACTAATAAGGTGATTGAGGTAGGGGCTGGCCAGCCCAGAAAGACCACCTCTTGATATCAGCTGACCTCAAGGGAGGTGGGCTGATTCAATCAGTCATGGCTACATAATGAGACTACAATAAAGGCTCTGGACATGGAAGCTCAATGGGCTTCCTGGTTGGTGAAAGACATTAGTACAGGTGGGAGGGTAGCATGTCCCTTTTTTGGAACATGGAAGTTCTGCATTGGCAACTCTCCCAAACTTCACCCTAGGTATCTCTTTTTTTGCTGATTTTGATTTGTATCCTTAAAAACAAAACTGTAATCATAAGTATAGTGCTTTCTGTGAGTTTTGTGACTCATTCCAGTGAATTATCAAACCACAGGGAGTACTGGGAGCCAGCAAGTCAGAAGTGAGGGTTCTAGGAACCCCTGAGCTTATGGTTGGTATCCTGATGGAGTAAGGGAAAACCCTGAATTTGTAGCCAGCAGGTCAGAAGTGGGGGTGCTGTGCGGATTCCCAAGGCGAAGTCTTTGGCCAACTTGGCACTCTGAAGGTCTGTGTCCTTTACCCTGTGTGACCTCTACATGGTTATGGTCAGAGGAAGAATTGTTGCATGTGCAGCTGGTGTCAGAATAGAAGTGGTAAAGATATAAAAAATAGGGACTTTGATTTATGTGGATTATTATCCTCTCAAAGGCTTAGTATTGTTAAGATGTCAATACTACCCAAAGTGATCTACAGATTTAATACAATCTCTGTCAAAATTCCAACAATCTCTTTTTTTTTCAGAAATGGAAAAGTCAATCCTTAAATTCATCCAAAATTACACAAGGTCCTGAATGGTCAAAACAATCTTGAAAAAGAAGAACAAACTAGGAGGACTCATATTTCCCAATTTTCCAATTTCAAAATGTACTACAAAGCTATGCAATCAAAATGGTATGGCAGGAACCCTCATCTATTGCTGGTGGGAATGTAAAACGGTGCAGCCACTGTGGAAAACAGTTTGGTGGTTCCTCAAAATGTTGAATATAGAACTACCATATGATCCAGCAATCCCAATCCCAGTTATACACCCATGAGAAGTGAAGGCTGGAATACAAACAGAAACCTGTACACCAACGTTCACTGTGGCACTTTCCACAATAGCCAAAAGGTGGAAACGACCAAAATGTCTAACAAGAGATGAATGGATAAACAAAATGTGGTATATATACTCAAGGGAATACTACTCAGCCATAAAGAGAAATCAAGTCCTGATGCATGCCACAACATGGATGAACCTTGAAAACATCATGCTGAGTGAAATAACTCAGTTGGAAAAAGACAAATACTGTACGGTCTCACTTATATGAAATAAGCAAATACATACAAGCCAAAGGTTACTAGTTGTTACGAAGGGTGGGAAAAAGTGGGAAAGGGGGAGTTTTTGCTTAGGGGGCACTGAGTTTATGTTAACGGTGGTAGAATGATTTGGAAAAGAATAGTGAGAATGGTTGCACAAGTTGAAGAATATAATCAATGTTACTGAACTGTACATGTAGAAATGCTTGAGATGACATATGTTTTATTTTGTACATTTTCATCAAAATCTCAAACAAACAATAAACCAGTGTGATACCGGTATAAGGATGGACACAGATCAATGAAATAGAACTCAGAGTCCGGAAACAAACTCATATATATACAGCTACTTGATTTTTGACAACGGTGCTGTTATGGATTATTGAATTGTGTCCCCCCAAAATGTGTGTCAACTTGGCTAGACCATGATTCCCAGTATTGTGTGAGTGTCCATCATTTTGTCATTTGATGTGATTTTCCTATGTGTTGTAAATTTTACCTCTATGATGTTAATGAGGGAGGATAAGATGCAGATATGTTTATGAGGCAGGACTCAATCTACAAGATTGGGTTGTATCTTGAGTCAATCTCTTTTGAGATATAAAAGAGAGAAGCAAGAAGAGACAGGGGGACCTCATACCACCAAAAAAGCAACACTAGGAGCAGAGCACATCCTTTGGACCTGGACTTCCTGCACTGAGAAGCTTCTAGACCAGGAGAAGATTGCTGACAAGGACGTTCCCCCAGAACCACCAGAGAGAGAAAGTCTTCCCCTAGAGCTCACACCCTAAATTTGGACTTCTAGCCTCCTAAACTGTGAGAGAATAAATTTCTCTTTGCTATAGCCATCCACCTGTAGTATTTCTGTTAAAACTGCACTAGATGACTAAGACAGGTGCCAAGTCCATTCACTGGGGAAAGAATAGTCTCTTCAAAACAATGGTGCTGGGACAACTTGATTTCCACATGCAGAATAATGACACTGGACCCCTACCTCACACCATATGTAACTTAAAATAGATCAATGATCTAAATATAAGAGCTAAAACCATACAACTCTTAGAATAATACTCTTAGGGGTAAAGCTTCAGGACCTTGTTTCTGGCAGTGGATTCTTAGATATGACACCAAAAGCTCAAGCAACACAAGAAAAAATAGATAAATTGGACTTCATCAAAATTAAAAAATTGTACATCAAGAAAGTAAAAAGACAACCTAAGGAATTGGAGAAAATGTTTGGAAACCCTGATAAGTGTTTAATGTACCGACTATATAAAGAACTCCTAGAACTCAATAAAAAACAAACAACCCAATCAAAAAATAGGCAAAGAACTTGAATAGACATTTCTCTGAGAAGATATACAAATGGCCAATAAATACATTAAAAGACACTCAACATCATCAGTCATTATGGAAATGCAAATCATAACCACAATAAGGTATCACTTCACAACCACTAGAATGGCTATTATTAAAAAATAAATAAGCAAAAAAAAAACTAGTATTGGTATGGATGTGGAGAAACTGGAACCCTCATCCATTACTGGTGGAAATGTAAACTGCTGCAGCCACTGTGGAAAAGTTTGGTGGTTCCCCAAAAAATAAAACATAGAATTACCATATGACCCAGCATTCCACTCCTGGATATATACCCAAAAGACTTGAAAGCAGGGACTCAGATAGTTGTACACCAATGTTCATTGCAGCATTATTCACACCACCCAAATGGTGGAAACAACCCAAGTGTCCATCGATAGACGAATGGATAAAGAAAATGTGGTATATACACACAATAGAATATTATTTTACTACAAAAAGGAATGAAGTTCTAATACATGCTAAGATATGGATGAACCTTGAAAACATTATGCTAAGTTAAATAAGTCAGACACAAAAGAACAAACATTGTATGACCCAATTTATATGAGATAGCTATACTAGACAGATACTTAGAGATAGAAATCAGTGATTACCATAGGCTGGAAAGGAGGGAGGAATTAGAGTTATTACGTAATGGGTACAGAGTTTCTTTTTGAGGTGATGAAAGAGTTTTGGAAACTAATAGTGGTAATGCTTGCACAGCATTGTGAGTGTCATTAATATCACTAGATTGTAAAATTGAAAATGGTTAAAATGGCAAATTTCATGTTGCGTACGTTCTACCACAATAAAAAAAAATTCTTAACTTTGCTATTGTCTCTTTTTACTTATTTCCAGACAAATGAATTTTTGTAGTTTCCATTTTGTCAATAGCCCCTCCCTTCTTAATCTCTTCATTTTTGATGCTGCCACTTTACTGAAAATAACCCTTTAGAGTTCATCTTGTCTTATTGTCAAATTCTATGTCCTCTTCAGAATTTTTCTCCCTGACTTTGCCTGCAGTTTGTGACACCGTTGATCGCTCCCTAATACTCTCCCATTTCTTCCATTTCCTCTTCCTTGACTTTTTCCAAAATTTAGCTTTTAGCTATCTGCTTCTCTTTCTAAAGGAAACTATAACAGCTTATTTCTATTTATAGCTTTGACAATCACTTCTTTTCTGGTGAATATGAAATCTGTACCTCTAGTTCTACATTTTCAGAAGTGCTCTAGTCCCTTATCTTTAATTGCATACTGAAAATTTCCATTTGCATATCTTGCCATAAAAAGAATACCACCTTAAGTGAAACATGTCTAAAATTAAATTTTACCATTTAGTAGAAACTGGTTCCCCCTCTCAAATTCCTCATCTCTGTCAATGGGACCATTAATCTCCTCCTTTAACCTAGACCCTGTTATCATTTTTGCACCTTGCCTCTCTTATTTTTTGCACTCTCTCCATAACCAGATGGTCCCTAAAGTCCTGTTATTTCTTCCTTAGGTAACATTCTCATAACGATTTCTTCCTTTCCATTGCCACTGCCATGTTCATTCTCGTCTTTGCTCATGTGGTTCCTGTTGTTTCCTTTCTCTACTTTAAATCCTATCTATGCAGCCTTCAAGGAATAACTCAAATTCTAATCCTCTCTGTGATACCTTGAATGCTCCACCTCGGGGATGCCCCCTTTCTCTGAATAAACAATCACTTCTAATCTATACTACACAATTCAACAGTTAATAATTTTTTTAATTTTTTGCTGCTCATCCATATCAATATCTTAATATCCTGATCATTCATATCAATATCTTAAAGTCAAATTTAAAAGTTAGCTTTGTAAGGCAAAGCCCATACTTTGTTTTCTCTGTATTCTTCACAGTGCTTAGCCCAGTGCTCAAGTTCTGAAGAAATAACTGCTATGTTCAGGTTACTAATTTTCTTCTCTAATACAAAAATTATTTTAGAAATGGTAAGGAAAACATCATTTTACTTAACATACTCCTCTATAGCATACAATATTCACTTAAAAAAGTATGAAGGAAGGCAAACTAGGCTCAATGCTATCTCATAATTTTGGCTAATGGACAGTAGCAATTCTGTTCTTTCCTACTAGGAATTTCTTTCCTTAACTTTCTTCTTTAGAGCCTCAACACATAAAAAGAATGCTAAACTCGAATAACCCTAAGTAAAACAGTTCACTTAATAGCTGCTAGGAAAATGTTGAAATGGTTGCTGCTGAATAAACACCACAGCTGTTTCATTAAAAAAACATTAAGTTAAGAACTCTGAGTCCACAAAGGTTATAAAAGCTCATCTATCACTGACAGACATTAGCCAAGATACGGGATTCTTCAGCATTAGACAAGCAGACACTTAGGAACTGCTCACATTGTCATTTTATCTTTACTAAATATAGAATCTAGTATGTATTTGAAGCTGACCAGGCTGGTGGTACTCAACGATTATATTTTATTTGTCAAGTATCTTCAATGCTCAAATTATAAAGAACATTTCCTTGGTGTATAGGAAATTGAGGAAAAGAAGGCTGGGTCCTCTTAGTTTTCTCCTCTTCTTCTTCCCCTCCCCAAACCCCTCCCTGTTTTTCATCTTTTGAAAATGGCTACAGATTAGCCTTTCAAAACCTCGCACAAATTAAAGTTCACGCACTTAGGCTGCTTAAGAAAGGATGGGGACTATACTAACAGATCAAAGTGTAGTAAGATTCTGCAAACAAGAACATTTCATTAGGACACCATGCACCTGTAGTAACACTGGCACTGAAGCATGCATATTGAATTCTATTTACTATACCAAGGAAAAGGCAAGTCTATGCCATGCAACTCAAAGGGATTTTTTAAAAAATTCTGTTAAATCTCTTCAGTCTTTCATATGGAAATAATCATGTCTCATCACATACACAATGGCAAGTTACCGTACCTTCATCATTCTTAAAGCCTACGAACCTTATATTCACCTTATATAAACACAAATTAAGAATGCATTACTGTAATTTCCCAGACAACTCTTTACAGGAGAAATATTCCACTCCCTGATTTGAGAAGTATTAACATTTGTAATGCTCTCTGAATTTTTGCAGAAATACACTGTTTGGCAAATTTGGCCCTCTTCTTCAATTCTATATCTAATAACTTCAGCTCTTTTATATTAATTTTAATGTGCCAATTTTACGAATTCCTAAGAACTGGTAACCTATCGTATCTGCTAACTTCTATACAGGCCTACTATCAAGGGTAAATATTTTAAATAATACAAAGAGTGTGATCATTGCTATAAATAAGAGAAAATCTCATGAGATGTAATTTTCTTCATATTTCAATACACTGGATCTAAATATCCCCTCAAAAAACAAGAAAAGTTATAGATACAAAGTTATATCACTCATATGTATAGTATTTCTGAAACACTTTCTATATTTCCAAAAGACATTTTATTATTTCTGTTTCTATAACCTAAAATTCATGGGAGTTAGTCATTTTTTTAATGTGGAAAAAGACCCCAAAATAACCATATGATCGTTGTCTCAGAAATGGAATCACAATTTGAATTCTTTAAGATATGTAGTATGGTTAGATTATTCAGCTTCTTAAGAAATTATTGTAATGAATTGCATGCTAAAATATTAATACCTTGTTAAAGAAACTAGAATGCCAAATATTAAGAGGATAGAAGTAGACAGGGGTACTCTGACATTTAGGGGCAAGCTTAACAAAGATTTCAGAGGTAAGGCCATGCTATACTCCTCATTGCTGAGACTGGTGATAATACTGAATCAGTATACATCTATGCTCAGAAACAAGTACTCTGCACAGCGTGATTCAACTAACTAGTACTTGTTGAGGACTTGTAATACAGCTTGCACTATGGTGGACACACTATTATTTGAGTAAACCAATAGTCATTAAACTTAGTTTTACTGAGTGTCTACTCCCTGCTAGGCACTGTGCTAGACCCTGAGGATTCACAGGGAACCAGACACTGTTCCTGCCATTGAAGGTTACAATTTAGTAGGGGCAGAGAAAACTTGCAAGAGGTAGTGACATATGGACAATTGGGGCAGCGGGAGGTAGGTGCTAGCATTCTAGATGGAGGCCCCAGCTTGAGCAGATGCAAAGAAATAAGAAAAAGCATGCTATGAACAAAGAAATATAAGCAATAAGGGGAATGGCAATTGAGGATGATATGTAGACATGGTCCAGTTCATTGAGGGTTCCATATGTCATATTATGGACCTTAGACTCTATCCTGTAGGTGGAAGGAAAGCCACAGCATAATCTTTAGCAGAGAAGTGTTTTAGTTAGATCTGCACTTTAGGTGTCTCAATCTAGCAGCAGGCTGGAGGATAGACATGGGGGTGACAAGAACAGAGGCAGGATGACTAGCCAGGATGGTGAAAAGGGTCTGAATCAGGGAAGTGGTGGGATGGAGGAAAAGAAGAAATATTTAGGGTGGACATTGTTAATACTTGCTTAGCTGTGGGAAGTGAGTGGGGAAAAAGAAACCAAGAATGGGTTATGGGTAGAGGTACATTCAACTGAATTTGTAGACTACAGATGGAGAATACAGAAAAAAAGGAGGTTTTGTTTGTTTTTTGAGGGGTTGGGGTAGGAGTGTAAGGGGATAAAAGGTGGGGTGAATTCTGTTTTGAACAAGTTGAATTTAAGACGATGATGGGCCATCAGGTGAAGAAGCCCAGCAGACAGCTAGGGGTGAAGAGGAAGTAGACATGGTGAATGTATCTTCTCTTTAGAAATCTGGAGGTGAAAGAAAGAAGAAAGATTAGATGTGGGTCAAGGAAGGTTAGTGTTTTGTTTTTAAAAAATGAGAGAGACTCTGAACATCTTTACATGATGAGCTAGCTGAGAGGCAAAGAGAGAGGGACTGCCTGATGGATTGAGATTGGGGAAGAGGCTGGAAGTGAAGGGCATGGGAGGCATAAGTGGAGTGGTGGGCTCTGGACAAGTAGAGAGATTCCTTAAGCTCTGAGGCTGGAGGAAGTAGGCACAGGAATTCAGACTTAATTAAGATCCAATGCAGGTTCTTTCAGAAGGAAAATGGCATGATTAAACTGTGTTTTAAGAAGATTAGTTTGGCTTAAGCATGGAGGAAGGATTGGAGTGGGGAGAGGCTGCAGACCATGGCAATAATTTAAGCAGGAGATGATGGAAATCCAAACTAGTATAGGAACAGAGAAAATGAACAATCTAAGTTACATTTCAAAAGGCATGATGACATAACCCTGGGATAAAGTTAGCATAGGGCAATTCAAGGAGAAGAAACAGTTAAAATGACTTTAAATATTAACCTGGGGGATTAAAATGGTGGTACCAGCGTCAGAAATGGGGCAACTGGAAAGCACAGCCAATGTGGAGATGGAAAAATGTTAGGGTTAAGATACACTGATTTGGGGTATGGCTCTGAAATTTTAAACTTTTAAAAGAAACAAAGTCCTCTACAGAATAGAAGGCTGTACAGAGAATGGAAAAAATTAAATGTTAGGTGAGAGTATTTCATTGAGATACGGCATATAGTTTAAGGCAACTCTAACACTCCCACCCCAAAAGAAAATTAAATAGAAATTAATATTTTAGACATCTCAGGATAAGATTAAATATTTTCTAAGAATTTTATTTTACCTGATAGTATGAAGGCTTTACTACCATAGGAAGACTAGCATCTGAGATCCAGTAAAACTTAATCTTAAACATGTAATCTTTTTTCATTCCCAGACATTATATATCAAATGTGTTTTCTAGGTGACAGAATGTGTACAGTACAACTAAATAAGTATACATTGGTCAGCTGGGTTCAGTCAATTAATACCAACAGTTACACTAGCACCGCTACTTCACACTCCTAATGCCAGAATTTTTAAACTGGGAGAGACTTTACACCTATCACAGGGGTCTGGCCTGGCAAGTGTCAGTGCTTTGCTTTTAATGAAGAAAATGGGTTCCTTAAGTACTTCACTATAGTTATGTGGAGAGTGGAATGGAACCACAAATAAGTTTCAGGGAACTTAAATTCTGTTTCCTTGCTCCTTCTCCATAGTCTGAATTTTAGAAAATAATAAAGGGTTTTAGAAGTGCTGGAGTATAAAATTATGAACTGGAATAAGAAACCTTTTTCTGCTCAGTCATGTGGAATAATCTACATGAAAGTAATCTCTGGTGCCAGAATCATAATTAGTTTGAGTAACAAACTGTCTCCCTAGTGACAAAAAGAATGGAAGTAAAGTAGCTCAGAAATTTGGCATCTGAAGTTGTAGGCTATCTGTAAAATTCTTGAACCAAGAAAAATTTTGTTAACATTGCCTAATCAAAAAGCAGGCCTAAATCCCCCCCCCCAGCCTTTCCACAATTTCAAAATCTTAGTTGATACACTTCACACAAAGATACAAAAGTACATTAGGATCCAATCTTCAACATGTAAAAATTAAAAGCTAACATAGTGAGGGGAGGTGGTGTATATTTACAATATACAACTTCATATAATATGAACTCAATTGAAAGGGGTAGGTGAACCATTAACGAAATTAGAGGCAGCACGACTTGATAGGAAAAAAAGGCCTATTTTGAAAATGCAGTAAAAGATAACATGGATGAGAGGATAAACGTAACACAATACTCAGACTTCCAAGTATTTTACAGTCCAAGCACATAAAAACTGATGACGCACCTTTGAAAGCCCAGAGAATTATTCAAAAAAAAATTGCTTTGCAATTGTTATGATGTCCCTCTCCCTTTTATTTTCTCAAATATGATCCAAGATTTCGATTAAAAAAAAACACCCTGGATAAGTTTTCAAGAAATATTCTTCAGCTCACAGGGTTGCTGAGTAATACTTATTATAATATAGGGTCGCTATGAGTCGGAATCGAGTCGACAGCAGTGGGTTTGGGTTTTTTTTTGTTGTTTATTTATTAAATGATTGCATATTTAATATTTCTGCCTACAAAATCCATTCCAGCTATTTTAGGATTATCTGAGAACTGGGAAGGCCTTAGAAACCATCTACCCCAAACCCCTCATGTACAGATGGAGTAATCAAGGTCCAGAAATAAGAAGTAACCTGACCAAGGTGACAGAAACAGTAAGAAGCAATGCTGGGACTAGCATTCAAGATACCTGACTCCCCATCCATTGCTTTCTTCTTTCCATAGATGCTTCTCAAATTGAACCTCTAATGATGTGATATTTAAGGAACGTCAGAGTGAGGAGTGATCAAGATAAAGGATTATTGTATTCATTAGTATAAGGATTAGATAGGAAGAATGGATGGACGAATAAGGGTGGATATACTATTATTCACAAGTATATCATTTTTCAATTTTGAAGAACAAAAGCCTATGTCTTGTCACATGTCACAGCAGTCACCGTGTTCCACTAGACACCAATCTTAGCAGCACAGAACCCACTGGTACCTCCTGCAGTTTAAAGATCATTCACTTGGAAGGATACATAGAAGAAAGGAGATTGACCCCTACTCCAATTCCACTGGCTCCCAAACCCCTAACTTCCCTGCCCTACACTCACTCTGGTGGTGCATCAACTTACAGTTACCTCACTTCGTTTCCACCTATCACCCCCCCCCCCCGGTTTAACCATTTAGACTATGCGTCCTTTGCTAACTGTACGCCTCAGTCTGCCCTCCCCCACTTCACAGGCCCCTCTAACGCCTGCAAATCTCAGCCTTTTCGAACCCCACAGCCCTCTCTCGCTTACACAGTGATGTGGCCGGCGCCGCGAACCAATACAGGGTCTGGGGCATATCTTCGCAGATGCTCCTCGCTCACTACCCGAGGTGGGGGCGGCGCCTCCTCCTCCTCTTCTTCCTCCTCCTCCTCATCTTCCTCGTCGTCGTCGGGCCCAGATACCGACGACGACGACGGCGACGACGACGACGTTGCCGCTTCTTCCTCCTCCTCCTCCTCCAGTTCCGAGATGGTGTCGAACTCCGCCATGTTGGGCAGCAGGATGCTCATCACGTGACCTCGCGATCGCCGCCACCCTCACGGAAAACAGTTTGAACCTGCTGAGGTACTGGAAGAGGAGGGGGAACAAAATGAAGGGAAAGAGGAGCGGGGTAAGAACAGGATTTGAGGAGACGCGCCTGCGTGTTGGGGGAGAAGGTGCAGGAGGGGGACAGTTGGAGGCGGGGGCACTGGGAGAAAGGAGCAAATTCAGTGTACGCTTGCGCGGCTCCAAGGGAGGGGGGCGTTGAAGGTGGACTCCAGGGAATTATCGAAGTCCGGTTTGCGGGTGCTGCTCTTAATACTGCTCTTTGGGCTTCTGGACCTGTATCGTGGGGACTATCTTAAGGTTTTATTTCCTACTGATTAATGCTGGGTATTATTACCCTAGTGCAGGCGGCTGAAGGAAAGTATATCCTGTAAAAGTGAGATTATAATTTTACCCAATATATATCAAGTTATATAGCAATCCCTCACTTTTGTTACTGAAGAGGAAGCTTTCTATTACTACTTCTATGTAATATTTATGGAGGATTTACTGTCAGAGACTGTGCTTAGTGTTCTGTGTGCATGTCTCGTTATGTACCACGACGATCTCATTTTACAAATGGAAAACTTAGATGCAGAGAGGATAAGTGTTTGTCCAAGGTCATGGCACTACCAAATGGCAGACCTCGTTTTAAACTCGGACTGTTTCTTGAAAGATGAATCAGAATATGCATGTTTGATTTTTAAAGGTTTTTTGAAGGGAATGGAGGTGGAGGGAGCATCCCAAACCATGGAAACATCAATTAACATCCATTTTCCAGACACCAGCTAGACTCCTTCACATACTCAATCTCGGTAAACCCTTAAACAATCCTGTGAGGTATGCATCAATTATCTGTTTTATGGATGAAAAAATTGAGTCTCAGAAAGTTTAAGTAATTTATTCAGGTATACGATGGCCTTTTGCCTCAAATTTTCTATTTCAAATAGTCTATCCTTTCTTTTCTACACTCACTGAAATGTAGAGATCACATATTTTTGGTTTCCAAATAACATCACAAAACGTTTTCATACTTGGCAGCAGCACAAAAATCTGTGTCATAATTTAGGGATCATTGAGACAGGAAAGTAAAACAGCTGCTCAATAACAGTACAAATAGTGTAATCCAGGTATTCTAATATGAGCTTCACTGCTCTTTCCGTTGCACTACAGCTGCATTCCAATCAGATGGTGAGCCTGGGGAGACAGGATGAGGATTACATTAGCAATGTAACAGTATAAAGTATTTTGGGTGTATGAGGGAGGAAGAAACTGGTTCTCTTATGTTGAAACCACCACCATTATCAAGAAGTTCGGGTTTAAAAACACAAAATAATAAATGTTGGAGAGGTTGTGGAGAGACTGGAACACTACTTATACACTGCTGGTGGGAATGTAAAATGGTACAGCCACTTTGGAAATTGATTTGGTGCCTCCTTAAAAAAAGCTAGAAATAGAAGTACCGTATGATCCAGCAATCCCACTTCTTGGAATATATCCTAGAGAAATAAGAGCCATCACACAAATATATGTGTACACACCCATGTTCATTGCAGCACTGTTCACAATAGCAAAAAGATGGAAACAACCTAGGTGGCCATCAAAGGACAAATGGATAAACAAATTATGGTATAGTCATACAATGGAATACTACAAAACGATAAAGAACAACAATGAACCTGCAAAACATCTCATAACATGGATGAATCTGGAAGGCATTATGCTGAGTGAAATTCGTTGCAAAAGGGCAAATATTGTGTGAGACCACTATTATAAGAACTCAAGAAAAGGTTGAAACACAGAAGAAAACATTCTTTGATGGTTATGAGGTTGGGGAGGGAGGGAGAGGGGTATTCACTAACAGGATAGTAGACAAGAATATCTTAGGTGAAGGGAAGGACAGCACACAATACAAGGGAAGTCAGCACAACTGGACTAAACAAAAAGCTAAGAAGTTCCCTCAACACAACCAAACACTTCAATGGACAAAGTAGCAGGGGTGGGGTTCTGGGGACCATGGTTTCAGGGGGCATCTAGGTCAATTGGCATAACAAAGTTTATTAAGAAAATGTTCTGCATCCCACTTTGGTGAGTGGCATCTGAGGTCTTAAAACCTAGCAAGCAGCCATCTAAGATGCATCAATTGGTCCCAATTCACCTGGAGCAAAGGAGAATGAAGAACACCAAAGACACAGGGAAAATATGAGCCCAAGAGACAAACAGGGCCAAATAAATCAGACACTCCATTAGCCTGAGACCAGAAGAACTAGACGGTGCCCGGTTACCACCAATGACTGACCTGACAGGGAACACAACAGAGAGTCCCTGATGGAGCATGAGGAAAGTAGAGTGCAGAACTCAAATTCTAGTAAAAAGACCAGGCTTAATAGTCTGACTTGGAGGTACCCTAGAAGACATGGCCCCTAGACTTTCTGTTAACCCAGAACTAAAACCATTCCTGAAGCCAACTCTTCAGACAAAGAATAGACTGGGCTATAAAACATAAAATAAGACTGGTGAAGAGTGTGCTTCTTAGTTCTAGTAGGTACACAAAACTAAATGGCAGCTCCTGTCCGGAGGCAAGATGAGAAGGCAGAAAAAGGATAGGAGCTGATTGAATGGACATGGGAATTCCAGCATGGAAAGGGTGAGTGTGCTGTCACATTATAGGAATAGCAACTATGGTCACATAACAATATATGTATAAGTTTTTGTATGAAGCAACTAACTTGAGCTGTAAACTTTCACCTAAAGCACAATTAGAAAAAAAAAAGCTACAGCTACTAACCAAAAGTTGGCAGTTCAAATCTGCCAGCCACTCCTTGGAAACCCTATGGGGCTGTTCTACTCCGTCCTTAGTAAGATTACAGTAAAAACACAAGGAATACTAGCACTGTAGTAATTATACATGGTAACCAAACCAAACCAAACCCAGTGCCGCCGTCAAGTCGATTCCGACTCATAGCGACCCTATAGGACAGAGTAGAACTGCTCCATAGAGTTTCCAAGGAGTGCCTGGCGGATTTGAACTGCCGACCCTTTGGTTAGCAGCGGTAGCACTTAACCACTACGCCACCAGGGTTTCCATGGTCACTTTAATTAAATAAAAAGGCTTCATTTACAAAGAAAAAAAAAGTTTCGGTTATTTAAGTGAAAAAAAAATTCTCTTTGTATTCAAAAGCTTGATTATTTGGAGACTTTAAACGCAAGTTGTAACACTATCAATAAGCAACAAAACTAGCTTTTTGTAGTATAAAAAAGAAAAAAACTAAATCCATTGCTGTCAAGTGGATTCCAACTCAAAGCGGCCCTATACCACAGAGTAGACCTGTCCTACGGGGTTTTCAAGGAGTGACTGGTAGATTCGAACCACTGACCTTTTTGGTTAGCAGCTGAGCTCTTAAGTACTGTGTCACCAGGGCTCCTTTTGTAGTATAGAGAACTTTTATCTACTAGCCAGAAATTATGATAAATGATGGAAATATTAAAATATTTCATAATAGCCTTCTGGCAAAACATATAATTTTTATTCTCTTTGGTGTTAATAAATAAGATGCCATGTGCCAATTAAGGGATTGACAGACCTTTGACTTAAGTTTAAATTCAGTATTCTGCACCAGTTCTTTTCTTTAAAGAAGCAAAAAAAAAGATGACTCTAAAAATTTTTCAGACATATTATCCATAAAGGTCTACTAAGTCAATACCTAGAGGACATTATTTCATTTATTATTACTTAAATAGTAACTTCTTTTCACCACTCAAGCTTGGGCTATTTGAAAGAGAGAAAGGAAAAGGAGTAGGAAGTGACCTTGGAACAAGCACAGATGAGGTATTAGAACCATAATAAAAATGAAGAAATGATGGCTGTGGGGTAGGGAGGAAGGAAAGGGAGGGGGAAATTTCACTGTCAATATGGAAAGAGGCCCCTGTCAAAAAACAAAGCAGTTCAGGAAAGTGTTGTGCTTGGAGAAACTTACAAGGAGAGTCAAACTTGCACATCTATTTTCCTGCATATACATCGTGCTGAAAAGGCATATTTGATTCCAGAGGTAATTTGTTTTACTGAACCATAGGGGAATTGAGCAAGCCAAACAAAATGCAATTTTGTTTATCCATTGTCAGTAAACATGAGAAGCATCAGAGTTTCTAAACAATGCTTTAGCAACCGTTGAGAATAGTAAAGCTAGGCATTGATGGAGAAGAAAGCAGGCCTTGTAACATTCTGTCTGATTTGCTAATCAGGGGACAGGGTAATTCACCCATCTGATGTATGGGGACCCTGAGGCATGAGGTAACAGGTTTAATGATCTGAGAGGTTTTCAACCCTCAAACAGCTGAAAAGAACTGTAACTAAAAAAAAAAAATAGTTTTCTTTGTTTATTAAAGCATACAATTAAATGATTTTAATAAATTTACAGAGTTGTGAAACTATCACCACAAAGTAATTTTAAAACATTTCCGTCACCCCCAAAATAAACTTCCTGCCCCTTTGTAGTCACTCTCCATTCTCGCCCCCAGCCCGAGGCAACCATTGCTCTCTTTTATGTTTCTATAGATTTTTTTTCAGGGCATTTCAAATAAATTAGATCATACAATATGTGGTCTTTTGTATCTAGCTTCTTTCACTTAGCATAATGATTTTGAGGTTTGTCCACATTATAGCATTATGCACACTTCATTATTTTAATCAATGAATACAGTACTATTCCATTGTAGGGACATATCACATGTCATTTACCGATTCACCAGCTGATGGACTTTTGAGTTGTTCTTATCTTTCGGATGTTATGAATAATGCTGTCATGAACATTCACATATGTGCCTTTGTGCGGCCATACGTTTTCATTTTTCCTGGGTAGATACCTTAAGTGGAGTTGATGGGTCATATGATAGTCTATGTTGAACTTACTAGGAAGCTGCCAAGCTGTTTTCCATAGTGGCTCCATCAGTATGATGGAATGTATGCAGGTTCCATTTTCTCCATATCCTTGCCAACACTTGTTATTGTCTGTCTTTTTTATTATAGCTATTATTGTGAGGAAAACCCTGGTGGTGTAGTGGTTAAGTGCTACGGCTGCGAAACAAAGGGTCGGCAGTTCAAATTCACCAGGCGCTCCGTGGAAACCCTATGGGGCGGTTCTACTCTGTCCTAGAGGGTCGCTATGAGTCGGAATCGGCTCGACGGCACTGGGTTTGGTTTATTATTGTGAGTACGAAGTGGTATCACATTGTGGTATTATTTTGCATTTCCCTGATGACTACTGATGTTGAGCATCTTTTCATGAGCTTGTTGTCCACTTGTATCTTCTTTGGTGAAATATCTATTTAAATGTTTTGACTCATTTTTTAAAAATGAAACTCTTTTTAGATAGAGATTCACAAGTGGTTGTAAGAAATAATACAGAGAGATGCTGTGTATCCTTTACCCAGTATCCCTCAACAGTAACATCTTGCATAATTATAGTACACTATCAGCCCCTCCTTGGAAACCCTATGGGGCAGTTCTACTCTGTCCTTTAGGGTCGAGATGAATCAGAATCAACTCAACAGCAATAGGTTTGGTTTGGTTTTTGGTACCTCTCATGGAGTGAATTGTGTCCCCCCAAAATATCTGTCAACTTGGCTAGGTCATGATTCCCTTGTATGATTGTGTGATTGTCTACCATTTCATCTTCTGCTGTGATTTCCCCATGTGTTGTAAATCCTATCACTAGGATGTAATAAGATGAATTAGTGGTAGTTATATTGATGAGGTCTACAAGATTAGATACTGTCTTTAGCCAATCTCTTTTGAGATATAAAAGAGAGAAGTGAGCAGAGAGACATGGGGACTTCATACCACCAAGAAAGCAGCGCTGGGAGCAAAGCACATCCTTTGGACCTGAGGTTCCTCTGCTGAGATGCTTTCAGACCAAGGGAAGACTGATGCATCACAAGGACCTTCCTTCAGAGCTGACAGAGAGAGAAAACCTTCCCCTGGAGCTGGCACCGATAACTCGGACTTCTAGCCTACTGGACTGTGAGACAATAAACTTCTCTTTGTTAAAGCCATCCACTGGTGATATTTCTGGTATAGCAGGACTAGATGACTAAAACGGTATCCCTATAGGGTCGCTATGAGTTGGAATCAACTTGACGGCAACAGGTTTGCTTGTTTGTTTGGTTTTATCCCAATTAGGAAACTGATATTTATACAATCCACCTATATTATTTAGATTTCTGCAGTTATACATGTACCCATTTGTGTGTATATGTGTGCATTTAGTTCTGTGTAAGCTTTTTATCTTCTTTTAATTGTTGTAAAAATATAGGTAACAAAACATTTGTCACTTCAACATTTTTCATTTGTCTAATTCAATCAAAACAATTACATCAATCATGTTATGCAGCCATCACCAAATTTAACTGCAATATTTTTCCTTCCCAATAAACAGAAATTCAGTCATTGCAGCACTATTTACAATAGCCAAAAGGTGGAAATGACCCAAATGCCCATCAGCAAATGAATGGATAAACAAAATGTGCTATATACACGCAATATTACTCTACAGTAAGAGAAATAAAGTCCTGATATATGCCACAACATGGATGAAACTCAAAAAATTATGCTGAGTGAAATAAGTTAGTCATATAGAGACAACTATTGTATGATTTCACTAATATGAAATGCATAGAATAAGCAAATATATAGACATCAAAGTTTAACAGTGACTATCAGGGCAGAAGGGAAGGGGAAAGAGTTCTGTGCAATTTTATCATATGTATAGGTTTTATGATCACCATCACAGTCAAGATACAGAACAGTTACATCACCACAAGGATCCTTCATGTTGCCCCTTTATAACAACTGCTCACCATCTATAATTTTATAATTTCAAGAATCTTACATAAGTTGTATTATACAGTACGTAACATTTGGGGATTGGATTTTTTCACTCAGCATACTTCTAAGATTCATCTCAGTTATTGCATGTATCAATGGTTCATTCTTTTTATTGTTGTGTAGTATTCAACAGTATAGATGTACCATGCTTTGTTTAACCATTCACCCACTGAAGGACATCTTAGTTGTTTCTAGGTTTTGACTATTATGAGTAAAGATGCTATGAACATTTTTGTACAGATTTTTAGTCCTTTTAAAAATTGAGTTCTAGGACTTTTTCAGCAAAGTAAGAAGACAGCACACAGATTGGGAGAAAATTTTGGGGAACTGTGTATCACATAAGAACCTCATATCCATATATGGTATACATTTATATATATGTAAAACTCTTACAACTCAACAACAAAAAGACAAACAACTCAATCAAAAAATGTGTAAAGGCCTTGAACAGAAATTTATCTCACCAACGAGAACATTCAGATGGCCAACAAGCAAATGAAAACGTGCTCAACATCCTTAGACATTAAAAAAACAAAAACAGAAACCCATTGTCATCGAGTCCTATAGGACAGAGTAGAACTGCCCCAAAGGGTTTCCAAGGAGCAGCTGGTGGATTCCAACTGCCAGTCTTTTGTTTAGCAGCTGAGCTCTTAACCACTGTGCCACCAGGGCTCCTTATTAGCCATTAAAACCAAAACCCATTGCCATCGAGTCGATTCAGACTCATAATGACCCTATAGGACAGAGTAGAACTGCCTTGTGGGGTTTCAAAGGAGCAGAGGGTGGATTCAAACTGCTGATCTTTTTTTAGCAGCCAAGCTCTTAATCACTATGAAACCAGGGCTCCATTAGGCCATTGTTGTTCTGAGGTGCTGTCGAGCCAGTTCAGACTCCTAGCCACCCTATGTACAGCAGAACGAAATACAGCCTGGTCCTATGCCATCCTCACAATCGTTGTTATCGTTGAGCCCATTGTTGCAACCACTGTTGTCAGTCCATCTCCTGAGGGTCTTCCTCTTTTTTGCTGACCCTCAACTCTATCAAGCATGATGTCTTTCTCCAGAGACTGATCCCTCCTTATAACATATACAAAGTATGTGAGATGTAGTATTACCGCCCTTGCTTCTAAGGGGCATTCTGGTTGTACTTTTTCCAAGACAAATTTGTTTGTTGGTTTTTTTATCACTTAATCAAAATTTATTTCAGTGCTTGAAAATATTCAGACTAATCAAATTGTTACTACTATAATTTTGTATAATAAATACTTAATATAAAACTTTTTTGAAAATGTAAATGTAATACTATTACCTGACCCCTAAATGACACATTAAGATTTTCAAAAGCAGTGGCTATTTAATGAAATGCAAGGCGACAATGAACACAGCAAACAACTGTCACACTTATGAGGACATGATTAGCAGCAAGCTTTTTTTAGTCAAGCAAAACAAACACAAATCTGTTTTTACATTTTACATGTTTGTTCTTAACTTTGTTTCATAAAGTCATTCATAATTTAAGCATCTTTCTTTCAAGTACTGGATTTCTAACATTTAAAATTACATTTTCTAAAAATTTTATTTAAAAAAAGCCATAAACTGCTTCATTTACCACAAATCCACATACCATAAAGTGAAGCACAATTCAATTGATTTTATCCACGTTTCCCCCTACTCTAACATCAGGGTTAACACATTTTTCTATATACTTTGTAAATATTTTTATTGAAGTCAGTTCTAATTCATTAATGCTGATTTAGGGAAAACCGATTTATAATGAGTTGCTATCATCTTTAAAATTACCATCTATATGCTGCCCCTGCCCCCAAATCTGGAGCTAAGTTGAATGATGATGCAATGTACTACTTCAGTGCCCCAAAACAATCTGTGATCTTAAGTTCCTAAATATCCAAAGATTTTAAATTTCTGCCAATATAAACAAAAGACTCAAGTGGCCAAAAATCATATAGTTAGGAGGAAAAATACATAGGATGAAGTTTATTTAACTGAAACTTTATTATTTATGCCTTTTCCCTCAGCTACAAGCACTATTTAGACTGGCATTAAATTACATTGCTACAGTTGTGTATGCACGGAGTTTAGATTTGCTGAGGACCATACAATTACATTAAAAATAAATAGCCTTCTATTTTTCATCGTTTCACTGGCTCTTAAATAGTTTCCCAGGGGGCAAGGGACAACCATTTTGTGTTCCTTAAGAAACTGGTGCATATAAATGAACTGCTATGCATTAATTTAAATCTTGAGAAAACCTAACGATGAAGTCCCCCTGCTACCCCCCAAATTACAGTACAGATCTATATGGTAATCACTGTCCATACTGTGAATGGATGAAACACTACAGACAAATTCAATCTCTTGGAAGTGTACAGCTGTAAGATATTCTCAGTTGACAAAACTGATACTGGCAATCACTTAATGGAAAAAAGACCAAAATCAAGAAAAATGTTGAACAAGGATATCTACTCTTAAAAAGGAGAGAGAACTGTTACCCAACACAAAAATGAGACCTATAGATTTGAAAAACATTCATTTTCCTTTGTCTTAAAAAAAAATCAACAAATGGTAGGAGGAGGGAGTCAAGAATTGACTTAGAATTGAGGCAGGTTTATTTAAAAAAAATGGACAAGCACAATGTTTTGAACTCATGAAGGAAACGACTAAAATGAAATGCCAAGTTTTCAATGTCTGTAATAAAATACGTGAATGTACAATACATCAAAAATACAAAGTATGGATTTTCCCCCTTAGGTTTATAATCAACTACCAAACCTCTGTTTTTAATGCATGTACTTCCATAAGCCTTCTCTGTTTAGCTGGATGTGCCGTACAAGTACAGATACACTGGTGTTTTCCCAGACGTGCCTTTGCATCCAGACTTACATACATTTTATTTCCATCATAAGAATATAAGAACTTTCTAGTGGCATGTTTTGAAAAGATTTGAAAGTTTTATTAACATAATACATAAAAAAGAGCCTTGATTTTTAAATTAATCTTCCTAGTACTGTGTGGCATGATGGGTTTTACAGTTGAAGCATAATATAGCCACTACATTGTAACATTTAAACTAATTCACAACTGAAGGAAAATGTTAGATTTTTAAAATACAACCAAGATGAGACTGCAGAGTTATGAACAGTGAAATACTAGAAAACAGTGAATGAATAAATAAGATGATTTTTCAGCAGTGGCCCTTCAGTATTTTGCTTTTAGGAACCTGGAAGAAATTGTCTTCTTTGAGTTTCAAATGTTCTGGTAAATCTACTCATTTCTTACCTTCCTCAGTATCACCTTGAATTGCTGAAATAAGCGACTCTAAAGAATCAAAGTTGTTTACTGGTCTCAGGTAGCCCACGAAGGCCACATTGACGATTTCCCCATAGAAGTCTTCTTTGAAGGTATGCATGAGTTTCCATGGACTTTTTCATACTCTTGTAGTAGGGGTTCCATCCTATGTTCACCACAATCTTATGGACATCTCCGCTTCCAACACTGGCCCAACCATAATAAATGCCACTGGATACATCAGGTGGTAGATTATCTACTACTTGTTCAGGGAAGTTAGCTGTGGGGATGCCCAGCTGTTTGGAACTTCAGCCGAAGCCCGCACCACTTGTCCGCGGCAGATGTACAGCAAATGCCTCAGGACAACGCAGGTTTGGGGCCCGGGCTCCGGCCCGGTCCGCGCGTCCAGCGGAGTCGCCGTCGGGGCGCTGCTAGGACACCCGGACCAGACGGGGGACACAGGACAAGCTCGGCCGGGCTGGGCCGGCAACGCGCGGTGGCCAGTCCCTCATGCCGCTGAGCCAACAGAAGCCGCCAGGCGACTCAAGAGCTGTCTCCACCCTGTAGCAGCGGCGACGGCCTTGTTCTTTTTTTTTTTTTTTAATAATTTTTATTGTGCTTTAAGTGAAAGTTTACAAATCCAGTCAGTCTCTCACACAAAAACCCATATACACCTTGCTCCAAGCCCAAGCCCAGTGCCCTCGAGTGGATTCCGACTCATAGCGACCCTGTAGGGTCGCTATGAGCTATGAGTATACACCTTGCTTCACACTCCCAATTACTCTTTCCCTAACGAGACAGCCCGCTCTCTCCCTCCACTCTCTTTTCGTGTCCACTTCTCCAGCTTCTAACCTCCTCCACCTTCTCATCTCCCCTGCAGGCAGGAGATGCCAACATTGTCTCAAGTGTCCACCTGATCCAAAAAGTTCACTCCTCACCAGCATCCCTCTCCAACCCATTGTCCAGTCCAATCCATGACTGAAGAGTTGGCTTGGAACATGGTTCCTGTCCTGGGCCAACAGAAGGTCTGGGGGCCATAACCACCAGGGTCCTGCTAGCCTCAGTCATACCATTAAGTCTGGTCTTATGAGAATTTGGAGTCTGCATCCCACTGCTCTCCTGCTCCCTCAGGGGTTCTCTGTTGTGTTCTCTGTCAGGGCAGTCATTGGTTGTAGCCAGGCACCATCTAGTTCTTCTGGTCTCAGGATGATGCAGTCTCTGGTTCATGTGGCCCTTTCTGTCTCATCGGCTCCTAATCACCTTGTGTCCTTGGTGTTCTTCATTCTTCTTTGATCCAGGTGGGTTGAGACCAGTTGATGCATCTTAAATGGCTGCTTGCTAGCGTTTAAGACCCCAGACGCCACTCTTCAAAGTGGGATGAAGAGTGTTTTCTTAATAGATTTTATTATGCCAGTTCACTTAGATGTCGCCTGAAACCATGGTCCCCAGACCCCTGCCCCTGCTACGCTGGCCTTTGAAGCATTCAGTTTATTCAGAAAACTTCTTTGCTTTTGGTTTAGTCCAATTGCGCTGACCTCCCCTGTATTGTGTGCTGTCTAATTACTGAATGCCCCTCTCTGAGCCGCCCTCCCTCCCCCCTCTCGTAACCACGAAAGAATGTTTTCTTCTCAGTTTAAACTATTTCTCCAGTTCTTATAATAGTGGTCTTATACAATATTTGTCCTTTTGCAACGAACTAGTTTCACTCAGCATAATGCCTTCCAGGTTCCTCCATGTTATGAAATGTTTCACAGATTCTTCACTGTTCTTTATCGATGCGTAGTATTCCATTCTGTGAATATACCATAATTTATCCATTCATCCATTGATAGGCACCTTGGTTGCATCCCCCTTTTTGCTATTGTAAACAGAGCTGCAATAAACATGGGTGTGCATATATCTGTTCATGTAAAGGCTCTTATTTCTCTAGGATATATTCCAAGGAGTTGAATTGCTGGATCCTATTTTTTTTTATGCTAGTTCTAATTCTAGCTTTTTAAGGAAGTGCATAATCGATTTCCAAAGTGGTTGTACCATTTTACATTCCCACCAGCAGTGTATAAGTGTTCCAATCTCTCCACAGCCTCTCCTACATTTATTATTTTGTGTTTTTTGGATTAATGCCAGCCTTGTTGAGGTGAGATGAAATCTCATTGTAGCTTTGATCTGCATTTCTCTAATGGCTAATGATCGTGAACATTTCCTCATACATCTGTTAGCTACCTGAATGTCTTCTTTAGTGAAATGTCTGTTCATATCTTTCGCCCATTTTTTAATTGGGTTATTTGTCTTTTTGCAGTTGAGTTTTTGCAGTGTCATGTAGATTTTAGAGTTCAGGCGCTGATCAGAAATGTCATAGCTAAAAACTTTTTCCCAGTCTGTAGGTAGTCTTTTTACTCTTTTGGTGACGTCTTTGGATGAGCATAGCTGTTTGCTTTTTAGGGGCTCCCAGTTATCTAGTTTTTCTTCTACATTCTTTATAATGTTTTGTATACTGTTTATGCCATGTATTAGGGCTCCTAACGTTGTCCCTATTTTTTCTTCCACGATCTTTATCATTTTAGGTTTTATATTTAGGTCTTTGATCCATTTTAAGCATGTTTTTGTGCATGGAGTGAGGTATGGGTCTTGTTTCATTTTTTTTGCAGGTGGATATCCAATTATGCCAGCACCATTTGTTAAAAAGACTTTCTTTTCCCCATTTAGCTGTTTTGGGGCCGTTGTCAATTATCAGCTGCTCATATGTGGATGGATTTATGTCTGGATTCTCAATTCCATTCCGTTGCTCCAGGTATCTGTTGTTGTACCACTACCAGGCTATTTTGACTACTATGGTGGTATAATAGGTTCTAAAATCAGGCAGAGCAAGGCCTCCCACTTTGTTCTTCTTTTTCAGTAATACCTTATTTATCCGGGCCTTTTTTCCTTTCCATATGAAGTTGGTGATTTGTTTCTTCATCTCATTAAAGAATGTCCTTGGGATTTGGATTGGAATTGCATTAAATGTATAGATCACTTTTGGTAGAATAGACATTTTTATAATGTTAAGTCTTCCTGTCCATGAGCAAGGTATGTTCTTCCACTTATGTAAGTATCTTTCGGTTTTTTGCAGAAGTGTACTGTGGTTTTCTTTGTATGTCTTTTACATCTCTGGTAAGATTTATTCCTAAGTGTTTTATCTTCTTCGGGGCTACTGTAAATGGTATTGATTTGGTGATTTCCTCTTCAATGTTCTTCTTGTTGGTGTAGAGGAATCCAACTGGTTTTTGTATGTTTATCTTGTATCCCGATACTCTGCTGAACTCTTCTATTAGTTTCAGTAGTTTTCTGGAGGATTCCTTAGGGTTTTCTATGTATAAGATCATGTCATCTGCAAATAGAGATACTTTGACTTCTTCCTTGCCAACCTGGATGCCCTTTATTTCTTTGTCTAGCCTAATTGCTCTGGCTAGGACTTCCAGCACAATGTTGAATAAGAGTGGTGATAAAGGGCATCCTTCTCTGGTACCCGATCTCAATGGGAATGTTTTCAGGCTCTCTCCATTTAGGGTGATGTTGGCTGTTGGCTTTGTATAAATGCCCTTTATTATGTTGAGGAATTTTCCTTCTATTCCTATTTTGCTGAGAGTCTTTATCATGAATGAATGTTGAACTTTGTCAAATGCCTTTTCTGCATCAATTGATAAAATCATGTGATTCTTGTCTTTTGTTTTATTTATGTGGTGGATTACATTAATTGTTTTTCTAATGTTGAACCATCCCTGCATAACTGGTATGAATCCCACTTGCTCATGGTGAATTATTTTTTGGATATGTTGTTGAATTCTATTGGCTAGAATTTTGTTGAGGATTTTTGCATCTACATTCATAAGGGATATAGGTCTATAATTTTCTTTTCTTGTCGTGTCTTTGCCTCGTTTTGGTATCAGGGATATGGTGGCTTCATAGAATGAGTTTGGTAGTATTCTGTCCTTTTCTATGCTCTGAAATACCTTTAGTAGCAGTGGTGTTAGCTCTTCTCTGAAAGTTCAGTAGAGCTCTGCAGTCAAGCTGTCCGGACCAGGGCTTTTTTATTTGGGAGTTTTTTGATTACCTTTTCAATCTCTTCTTTTGTTATGGGTCTCTTTAGTTGTTCTACCTCTGTTTGTGTTAGTTTAGGTATGTAGTATGTTTCTAGGGATTCATCCATTTCTTCTAGGTTTTCAAATTTGTTTGAGTATCGTTTTTCCTAGTATCTGATATGATTCTTTTAATTTGAGTTGGGTCAGTTGTAATATCGATCCCTTCATTTCTTATTCGAATTATTTGCTTCCTCTCCCATTTTTCTTTTGTCAGTTTGGCCAGTGGTTTATCAATTTTGTTGATTTTTTCAAAAAAACAGCTTTTGGTCTTGTTAATTATTGGAATTGTTTTTCGGTTTTCTATTTATTTCATTTAGTTCAGCTGTAATTTTTATTATTTGTTTTCTTCTGGTGCCTGTGGGTTTCTGTCATTGCTCTCTTTCTATTTGTTCAAGTTGTAGGGATAATTCTTTGATTTTGGTTCTTTCTTCTTTTTGTATGTGTGTATTCATTGATAGAAATTCACCTCTGAGCACTGCTTTTTCTGTTTCCGAAAGGTCCTGATAGGAAGTGTTTTCATTCTTATTGGATTCTATGAATTTCTTTATTCCATCCTTAATGTCTTCTATAATCCAGTCTTTTCTGAGCAGGGTATTGTTCAGTTTCCAAGTGTTGGATTTCTTTTTCCTTCTTTTTCTGTCATTAAACTCCACTTTTACGGCCTTATGGTAAGAGAAGATGCTTTGTAATATTTCAATGTTTTGGATTTTGCTAAGGCTTGCTTTATGACCTAATATGTGGTCTATTCTAGAGAACGTTCTATGTGCACTAGAAAAGATAGTATACTTGGCTGCTATTGGGTGGAGTGTTCTGTGTATGTCTATGAGGTCAAGTTGGTTGTTTGTGGCATTTAGATCTTCTTTGTCTTTCCTGAGCTTTTTTCTGGATGTCCTGTCCTTCAGTGAAAGTGGTGTGTTGAAGTACCCTACTATTATTGTTGAACTATCTATCTCAGTTTTCAATGCTGATAGAGTTTGTTTTATGTATCTTGCAGCCCTGTCACTGGGTGCATAAATATTTAATATGGTTATACCTTCTTGGTATATTGTCCCTTTAATCATTATATAGTGTCCTTCCTTATCCTTTATGATGGATTTAACTTTGTAGGCAGCATATAGACAGATTTTGTTTTTTAATCCATTATGCCACTCTCTATGTCTCTTTATTGGTGCATTTAGTCGATTTACATTCAGGGTAATTATGGAAAAAAAATTATTAATTTTTTAATGAATTTAGTCTATCATTTTGATGTCTTTTTTTGTGTGTTGACAGTTTCTTTTTCCCACTTGATTTTATGTGCTGTGTAGATTTTCTTCATATATTGTCCTTTCCTCATATTTGCTGTTGTTGATTTTGTTTCTGCTGAGTCTGTATTTTTCCCTTGTATTTTATGTTGAGTAGGATAGTGTTTCTCCTTTGTGCTTACCTTATTATTTGCCCATATTTTTCTATATTTAAAACTAGCTTTTATTTCTTTGTATTGCAGTATCTTCCTCTCCATATGGAAAGTATATGATTACATTTCTTAGTCCCTCTATATTAATGTTGTCTTCTTTTAAATAATAACATCGCTGTTAACCTGTTTTGGGCTTTTTTTTTATAATCTTGCTTTGTTTTTTTATTTTTTTTTTGATTTCCCTGTCTGGGTTGACTTCTGGTTGCTCTGCCCAGTGCTCTAGTCTTGGGTTGATACCTGATATTATTGATTTTCTAACAAAAGAACTACGTTTAGTATTTCTTGTAGTTTTGCTTTGGTTTTAACGCATTCCCTAAACTCGTGTTTATCTGGAAATGTCTTAATTTCACCTTCATATTTAAGAGACAGTTTTGCTGGATATATGATTCTTGGCAGGCAATTTTTTTCTTCAATTTTTTTGAATATGTCCTCCCATTGCCTTCTTGCCTGCATGGTTTCTGCCGAGTAGTCCGAGCTTATTCTTATTGGCTCTCCATTGTAGGTGACTTTTCATTTATCCCTCACTGCTCTTATAATTCTCTCTTTATCTTTGGTTTTGGCAAGTTTGATTATTATATGTCTTGGTGACTTTCTTTTAACATCTACCTTATGTGGAGTTCGATGAGCATCTTGGATAGATATCTTCTCATCTTTCACAGTATCAGGGAAGTTTTCTGCCAACAAATCTTCAACAATTTTCTCTGTATTTTCTGTTATCCCTCCCTGTTCTGGTATTCCAATCACTCGTCAGTTATTTCTCTTGATAGAGTCCTACATGATTCTTAAGGTTTCTTCACGTTTTTTAATTCATTTATCTGATTTTTCTTCAAATAAATTAGTGCCAAATGATTTATCTTCAAGTTTAGAAATTCTAGCATCTACTTGCTCAGTTCTGCTCCTCTGACTTTCTATTGAGTTGTCCGCTTCTGTAATTTTATTGTTAATCTTCTGAATTTCTGATTGCTGTTTGTATATGGATTTTTCCGGCTTATTAAACTTTTCATTATGTTCCTGAATAATCTTTCTAATTTCTTCAGCTGCTTTATCTGTGTGTTCCTTGGTTTGTTCTGCGTATCGCCTCATTTCCTTCCTGATGTCTTGAAGGGTTCTGTATATTAAACTTTTTTATTCTGCATCTGGTAATTCCAGGAATGCACTTTCATCTAGAAGATCCCTGGATTCTTTGTTTTGAGAGCCTGTTGAGGTGATCATGGTCTGTTTCTTTATGTGACTGGACATTGACTCTTGTCTGCGAGGGTCTATAAGTTATTGTATTAATTTATGCTTGCTTACTGTGTCATAGCTGCTTGCTTTCTTTTGTTCTGGTATACCCCTATGGGTTGCTTGAGTGAGCTAGCTTGATTATTTTTGCCTTTGGAGCTCTGGTGTCCTGTCCCCAGCTGGCTAGAGCTGTTATCAAGTATATCAGTCTAGGAGTCCATTCAGTTTTCTTGTATGAATTCAGCTCAGGTTTCCAGGTAGCTGATCATCAAGTGTGTGGTATAGGCTCTGTCCTACAGTCTTAAGCGTGCAGAGGTGATTGGCGTACATACCGGTATCTGATTGTAGCAGGGGGTCATGCTCTGAACAAGGCAGGGGGCCGAGAACCGACCCCCAAGTGTCTCTGAGGAAAATGTGTGTCTGTTCCCTAGAGAGTGCTGGTGGGTGGGTTCTGCAGAGGGACCATGGTCACCCAAAGTTTTTGGTTGTAAGGACTGGGAGGTACCAGTTATCTTTTGGCCCCTGTCGCAGGTGGCTGGGTGACCTGAGTGGAGCTACCAGTCCTTAGGTCCCTGATATGGGTAGGTGAGGACCTTGTTTAATAGGCAAAGCAAAGTCAAACATCAAACACCCACCTCTCCACAGAAATGGTTGGAGTTTGCCAACAATGGCCTATTCTCCCAAAATAGGCCCACACAGGTCCATGCAGAAGGGAAAGTTGTTCAAGGTGCACGGACTGTTTATGCCTGGACAGGAGCCACTTCTGTCTTGAGCTCCCCCAGTTAATGGAGCTAGCAAATTATCTTTTCCCCCCAATTGCAAATTTTTTCGTTCCCCAAGGCAGGGAGGATGGCTCTAGGTGCTCACCAGGGTCTATCTCAGGCCCAGGAATTCAGCTGTTGAAAGTGGCTTGGGGTGGGGGGGTGCGGTACAATATAGGCAAGTACTTAGCTTTTGCCGAGAGCGCTGTTCTCCTCAGGTTCCAGAGGTCTGAGTAGGCTGCGTGGCTGGCTGCTTCTCCCCGAGGAAACTGCAGGCGAACGCTAGTACCAGCCCACCACCACCGCTGCCACTCTGGGAATGGTGCCTGTGGGCTTCCTGCGATTCAGGTCCGGCAATTCCTCTCCACTTCTGAACAGTCTCTTCTTCCCCCGCCCCTCAGTTTGTTGTCTAAGCTTGCCTTTGATGCTCAGGGCTCCCAGCTTTTCACACATATACTCGTTTCACTTGTTTCTTCAGGTCTTTGTTGTAAAGAGGGCTCACTGGAAGCATCTGTATATTCCGCCACCTTGGCTCCGTCTCCTTGTTCGTTCTTTTGACAGTCCCTAGTACGTTCAATATTCTTCGCCAACACCACAATTCAAAGGTGTCAATTCTTCTGTCTTCCTTATTCACTGTCCAGGTTTCACATGCATATGATGCGATTGGAAATACCATGGCTTGGGTCAGGCGCACCTTAGTCTTCAAGGTAACATCTTTGCTCTTCAACACATTAAAGAGGTCCTTTGCAGCAGATTTGCCCAATGCAATGCGTCCTTTAATTTTTTGTCTGCTGCTTCCATGGGTATTGATTGTGAATCCAAGTAAAATGAAATCCTCGACAACTTCAATGTTTTCTCTGTTTATCATGATGTCACTCATTGGTCCAGTTTTCAGGATTTTTGTTTACTTTAAGTTGAGGTGTAATCCATACAGAAGGCTATGGTCTTTGATCTTCATTAGTAAGTGCTTCAAATCCTCTTCATTTTCAGCAAGCAAGATTGTGTCATCTGCATAACACAGGTCATTAATGAGTCTTCCTCCAATCCTGATGCCCCGTTCTTCTTTATATAGTCCAGCTTCTCAGATTATGATTGAATAGGTATGGTGAAAGGCTACGACCCTGATGCACACCTTTCCTGACTTTAAACCACTCAGTATCCCCTTGTTCTGTCCAAACAACTGCCTGTTGATCTGTGTACAGGTTCCTCATGAGCAAAAGTATTCTGAAATTCCCATTCTTCAAAATGTTATCCACAATTTGATATGACCCACACAGTCGAAAAACTTGGCATAGTCAAAAAAACACAGGTAAACATCATTCTGATATTCTCTGCTTTCAGCCAGAATCCATCTGACATCAGTGATGATATCCATGGTTCCATGTCCTCTTCTGAATTTGTCCTGAATTTCTGGCAGTTACCTGTTGATATACTGATGCAGCAGCTTTTGAATGATCTTCAGCAAAATTTCACTTGCGTGTGATGTTAATGGTATTGTTTGATAATTTCTACATTCGCCTGGATCATGTTTCTGTAAAATAGGTATAAATATGGATCTCTTCCAGTCAATTGGCCAGGTTGCTGTATTCCATATTTCTTGGCATAGAAGAGTGAGCACTTTTAGCACAGCATCCATTTGTTGAAACATCTCGATTAATATTCCGTCAATTCCTGGAGCCTTGTTTTTTGCCAATGCCTTCAGTGCAGTTTGGACTTCTTCCTTCAGTACCTTCGGTTCCTGATCATATGCTACCTCTTGAAATTGTTGAACATCGACTAATTCTTTTTGGTATAACGACTCTGTGTATTCCTTCCATCTTCTTTTGTTGCTTCCTGCATCATTTAATATTTTTCCTGTAGAATCCTCTAATATTGCAACTTGAGGTCTGAATTTTTTCTTCAGTTCTTTCAGCTTGAGTAACGCCAAGCATGTTCTTCCCTTGTGGTTTTCCATCTCCAGCTCTTTGCACATGTCATTATAATACTTTACTTTGTCTTCTCCAGCCACCCTTTGAAATCTTCAGTTCTTTTACTTCATCGTTTCTTCCTGTTGCTTTAGCTGCTCGACATTTGAGAGCAAGTTTCAGAGTCCCCTCTGGTATCCATCTTGGACTTTTGTTTCTTCCCTGTCGTTCAATGACCCTTGCTTTCTACATGTATGATGCCCTTGATGTCATTCCACAACTCGTCTGGTCTTCGGTCATTAGTGTTCAACGCATCAAATTTATTCTTCAGATGGTCTCTAAATTCAGGTGGGATAAGCTCAAGGTTGTATTTTGGTTCTCGTGACTTGCTCTGATTTTCTTCAGTGTTGCCTTGAACTTGCACATGAGCAGTTGATGGTCTGTTCCACAATTGGCCCCGGCCTTGCTCTGACTGATGATATTGAGCTTTTCCATCATCTCTTTCCACAGATGTGGTCAATTTGATTCCTGTGTGTTCCATCTGGCAAGATCCGTGTTGCCATTTATGTTGGTGAAAAAAGGTATTTACAATGAAGAAGCCATTGGTCTTGTAAAATTCCATCATTCGATCTCTGGCATTGTTTCCAACACTGAGGCCATATTTTCCAACTACCAATCCTTCTTGTTTCCGACTTTTGCATTCCAATCACCAGTAATTATCAATGCATACTGACTGCATGTTCGATCAATTTCAGACCGCAGAAGCTGATAAAAATCTTCAATTTCTTCATCTTTGGCCTTAGTGTTTGGTGCTTAAGTTTGAATAATAGTCATATTAACTGCTCTTCCTTGTAGTTGTATGGATATTATGTCACTGACAACGTTGTTCTTCAGCATAGATCTTGAAATGTTATTTTTGACTATGGATGCAACACCATTCCTCTTCAAGTTGTCATGCACAGCATGGAAGACTATATGATCGTCCAATTCAAAATGGCCAATACCAGTCCATTTCAGCTCACTAATGCCTAGGATATCGATGTTTATGCATTCCATTTCATTTTTGATGATTTCCAGTTTTCCTAGATTCACACTTTGTACATTCCAAGTTCTGATTATTAGAGGATGTTTGCAACTGTTTCTTCTAATTTTGAATCATGCCACATCAGCAAATGAAGGTCCCAAAAGCTTTACTCTATCCACTTCATTAAGGTCGACTCTACTTTGAGGAGGCAGCTCTTCCCCGGTCATATTTTGAGTGCCTTCCAACCTGGGGGGGCTCATCTTCCAGCACTATATCAGACAATGTTCTGCTGCTACTCATAAAGTTTCACTGGCTAATTCTTTTCAGGAGTAGACTGATGGTTCCTTCTTCCTAGTCTATTTTAGTCTGGAACTTTAGTTGAAACTTGTCCTCTATGGGTGACCCTGCTGGCATCTGAATACCATGACATAGATTCCAGCATCACAGCAACACTCAAGCCCCCACAGTAGGACAAACTGACAGACACATTAAAAAACCCATTGTTGTTGTATTGATTCTGACTCATAGTCACCCTATAGGACAGAGGAGAACTGCCCTTTAGAGTTTCCAAGGAGCACCTGGTAGATTCGAACTGCTCACCTTTTGCTTAGCAGCCATAGCACTTAACCACTAAGACACCAGATTTTCCATAGTGACTGTTAGGGAGATGCAAATAAAACTACAATGAAGTTTAGGAAATTCATAAAAACCAAACTAAAACTACAAGAAATATGAAAGGGAGTTCTATGGTTAGAAAATCAATAGTATCAGGTATCAACCCATGTCTAGAACACTGGGCAGAGCAACCAGAAGTCAACCCAGACAGTGAAATCAAAGAAAAAAATCAAGATTAAAAAAAAAAACGCTCAAAACTGGGTAACAGCAATGTTATGATGTAAAAGAAGACAACATTAAAATAATAAAGAGCGACTAAGAAATGTAGTCGTAGAAAAGGTGCTACAAAGAAATAAAATATATAAAGATAATCTAATCAGCCCATAAAATTAAGTGGGAAAAAGAAACTGTCAACAACACACAAAAAAAGACATCAAAAATGTTTGCATTAAATTCATACCTATCCATAATTACGCTGAATGTAAATGGATTAAATGCACTAATAAAGAGACAGAGAGTGGCAGAATGGATTAAAAAACATGATCCGTCTATATGCTGCCTACAAGAGACACACCTTAGACTTAGAGACACAAACAAACTAAAACTCAAAGGATGGAAAAAATAAATCAAGAAATCAAGCAAACAACAATCAAAAAAGAGCAACAGTGGCAATATTAATTTCTGACAAAATAGACTTTTAAGTTAAATCCAACAGAAAGGATAAGGAAGGACACTATATAATGATTAAAGGGACAATACACCAAAAAGGTATAACCAAATTAAATATTTATGCACCCAAAGACGGCTGCAAGATACATAAAACAAACTCTATCAGTATTGAAAACTGAGATAGATACCTCCACAATAATAGTAGGGTACTTCAACACACCTTCACTGAAGGACAGGACATCCAGAAAAAAGCTCAGGAAAGACAAAGAAGATCTAAATGCCACAAACAACCAACTTGACCTCATAGACATACACAGAACACTCCACCCAATAGCAGCCAAGTATACTTTCTTTTCAAGTGCACATGGAACATGCTCTAGAATAGACTACATATTAGGTCATAAAGCAAGCCTTAGCAAAATCCAAAACATTGAAATATTACAAAGCATCTTCTCTTACCATAAGGCCGTAAAAGTGGAGTTTAATGACAGAAAAAGAAGGGAAAAGAAATCCAACACTTGGAAACTGAACAATACCCTGCTCAGAAAAGACTGGATTATAGAAGACATTAAGGATGGAATAAAGAAATTCATAGAATCCAATAAGAATGAAAACACTTCCTATCAGAACCTTTCGGAAACAGAAAAAGCAGTGCTCAGAGGTGAATTTCTATCAATAAATACACACATACAAAAAGAAGAAAGAACCAAAATCAAAGAATCATCCCTACACCTTGAACAAATACAAACAGCAACAAAAGAAACCCTCAGAAACCAGAAGAAAACAAATAATAAAAATTAGAGCAGAACTAAATGAAATAGAAAACAGAAAAACAATTGCAATAATTAACAAGACCAAAAGCTGTTTTTTTGAAAAAATCAACAAAATTGGTAAACCATTGGCCAAACTGACAAAAGAAAAACAGTAGAGGAAGCAAACAACCCGAATAAGAAATGAGATGGGTGATATTACAACAGACTCAACAGAAATTAAAAGAATGATATCAGACTACTATGAAAAATTGAACTCTAACAAATTTGAAAACCTAGAAGAAATGGGTGAATTTCTAGCAACACACTACCTACCTAAACTAACACAAACAGATGTGGAACAACTGAATAAACCCATAACAAAAGAAGAGATTGAATAGGTAATTAAAAAACTCCCCCCACCCCCAAAAAAGCCCTGGCCCAGACAGCTTCACTGCAGAGTTCTACCAAATGTTCAGAAAAGAATTAACACCACTACTACTAAAGGTATTTCAGAGCATCGAAAAGGACGGAATACTCCCAAACTCGTTCTATGAAGCCAGCATATCCCTGATACCAAAACCAGGTAAAAAAAACACCACAAAAAAAGAAAATTACAGAGCTGTATCCCTCATCAACTTAGATGCAAAAATCCTCAACAAAATTCTAGCCAATAGAATTCAACAACATGTCCAAAAAATAATTCACCATGACCAAGTGGGATTCATACCAGGTATGCAGGGATTCTATCATTCTATCTCCTGCATTGTTTCTATCACCAAGGCCAAGTTTTCCAACTACTGATCCTTCTTCTTTGTTTCCAACTCTTGCATTAAAATCACCAGTAATTATCAATGCATCTTGGTTGCATGTTCAATCAATTTCAGACTGCAGCAGCTGATAAAAATCTTCTATTCATCTTTGGCCCTAGTGCTTGGTGCGTATATTTGAATAATAGTCACATTAACTGGTGTTCCTTGTAGGCGTATGGATATTATCCTAACACTGACAGCATTGTACTTCAGGATAGATCTTGAAATGTCCTTTTTGATGATGAATGCAATGCCATTCCTCTTCAAGTTGACATTCCCAGCATAGTAGACTATATGATTGTCCGATTCAAAATGGCCAATACCAGTCCATTTCAGTTCACTAATGCCTATGATATCAATGTTTATGTGTTCCATTTCATTTTTGTTGATTTCTAATTTTCCAAGATTCATACTTTGTACATTCCAGGTTCCGATTATTAATGGATGTTTGCAGCTGTTTCTTCTCATTTTGAGTCGACTTCTTCATTGCAAATACCTTCTTTCACCAACATAAGTGGCGAATATATACAAGGATGTCCCCAGGCGGAACACACAGAAATCAAATTGACTATGTCTGTGGAAAGAGATGATGGAAAAACTAAATATCATCAGTCAGGACAAGGCCAGGGGCTGACTGTGGAACAGACCACCAATTGCTCACATGCAAGTTCAAGCTGAAACTGAAGAAAATTGTAGCAAGTCCACGAGAGCCAAAATATGACCTTGAGTATATCCCACCTGAATTTTGAGACCATCTGAAGAATAGACTTGATGCATTGAACACTGGTGACCGAAGACCAGACGAGTTGTGGAATGACATCAAGGACATCATACATGAAGAAAGCAAGAGTTCATTGAAGAGACAGGAAAGAAAGAAAAGACCAAGATGGATGTCAGAGGGAAATCTGAAACTTGCTGTCAAACGTTGAGCAGCTAAAGCAAAAGGAAGAATTGATGAAGTAAAAGAACTGAACGGAAGATTTCAAAGGGTGGCTGAAGAAGACAAAGTAAAGTATTATAATGACATGTGCAAAGAGCTGGAGATGGAAAACCAAAGGGAAGAACATGCTCGGCGTTTCTCAAGCTGAAAGAACTGAAGAAAAAATTCAAGCCTCGAGGTGCAGTAGTGAAGGATTCTATGGGGAAAATATTAAATGATGCAGGAAGCAACAAAAGAAGACGGAAGGAATACACAGAGTCATTATACCAAAAAGAATTAGTCGATTTCTACCGTTTCAAGAGTTAGCATATGATCAGGAGCTGATGGTATTGAAGGAAGAAGTCCAAGCTGCTCTGAAGGCGTTGGTGAAAAACAAGGCGCCAGGAATTAATGGAACAACAATTGAGATGTTTCAACAAATGGACGTAGCGCTGGAGGTGCTCATTCGTCTATGCCAAGAAATATGGAAGACAGCTTCCTGGCCAACTGACTGGAAGAGATCCATATTTATGCCTATTCCCAAGAAAGGTGATCCAACCAAATGTGGAAATTATAGAAAAATATCATTAGTGTCACATGCAATCAAAATTTTGCTGAAGATCATTCTAAAACGGCTGCAGCAGTATAGTGACAGGGAACTGCCAGAAATTCAGGCCTGTTTTCAGAAGAGGACATGGAGCCAGGGATATCATTGCTGGTGTCACATGGATCCTGGCTGAAAGCAGAGAATAACAGGAGGATGTTTACCTGTGTTTTATTGACTATGCAAAGGCATTCAACTCTGTGGATTATAACAAATTATGGATAACATTGCAAAAAATGGGAATTCCGGAACACTTAATTGAGCTCATGAGGAACCTATGCACGATCAAGAGGCAGTTGTTCGGACAGAAAAAGGGTATACTGATTGGTTTAAAAACAGGAAAGGTGTGCGCCAGGGTTGTATTCTTTCACCATACCTATTCAATCTGTATGCTGAGCAAATAATCCAAGAAGCTGGATTATAGGAAGAAGAACGGGGCATCGGGATTGGAGGAAGACTGGTTAACAACCTGTGATGTGGAGATGACACAACCTTGCTTGTTGAAAGTGAAGAGGACTTGAAGCACTTACTAATGAAGATCAAAGACCACAGCCTTCACTTTGGATTGCACCTCAACATAAAAAAAACAAAAATCCTCACAACTCGACCAATGAGCAACATCATGATAAACGGAGAAAAGATCGAAGTTGTCAAGGATTTCACTTTACTTGGATCCACAATCAACAGCCATGGAAGCAGCAGTCAAGAAATCAAAAGACACATTGCATTGGGTAAATCTGCTGCAAAAGACCTCTTTAAAGTGTTGAAGATCAAAGATGCCACCTTGAAGACTAAGGTTCGCCTGACCCAAGCCATGGTATTTTCAATCTCATCATATTCATGTGAAAGCTGGACAATGAATAAGGAAGACCGAAGAAGAATTGATGCCTTTGAATTGTGGCCTTGGTGAAGAATATTGAATATACCATGGACTGCCAGAAGAACGAATAAATCTGTCTTGGAAGAAGTACAGCCAGAATGCTCCTTAGAAGCAAGGATGGCGAGACTGCGTCTTACATACTTGGACATGTTGTTGGGAGGTATCAGTCCCTGGAGAAGGACATCATGCTTGGCAAAGTACAGGGTCGGTGGAAAAGAGGGAGACCCTCAACGAGGTGGATTGACACAGTGGCTGCAACAATGGGCTCAAGCATAACAATGATTGTAAGGATGGCGCAGCACCGGGGTGTGTTTCATTCTGTTGTGCATAGGGTCACTATGAGTTGGAACCAACTCGACGGCACCTAACAACAACATGCAGGGATGGTTCAACATTAGAAAAACAATTAGTGTAATCCATCATATAAATAAAACAAAAGACAAGAATCACATGATTTTATCAATTGATGTAGAAAAGGCATTTGACAAAGTTCAACGCCTATGTATGAAAAAACTCTCAGCAAAATAGGAATAGAAGGAAAACTCCTCAACATAATAAATGGCATTCATACAAAGCCAATAGCCAGCAGCATCCTAGATGGAGACAGCCTGAAAGCATTCTCCTTGAGATCGGGAACCAGATAAGGATGCCCTTTATTAACACTCTTATTCAGCATTGTGCTGAAGGTCCTAGCCAGAGCAATTAGGCTAGATGAGAAAATAAAGGGCATCCAGATTGGCAAGGAAGAAGTAAAATTACCTCTATTTGGAGATGATATGATCTTATACACAGAAAACCCTAAGGAATCCTCAAGAAAACTACTGAAACTAATAGAAGAGTTCAGCAGAGTATCGAGGTACAAGATAAACGTACAAAAACCAGTTGGATTCCTTTACACCAACAAAAAGAACATGAAAGAGGAAATCACCAAATCAATACCATTTACAGTACCCCCAAGAAAATAAAATACTTAGGAATAAATCTTACCAGACATGTAAAAGACTTATACAAAAAAACTACAAAACACTTCTGCAAGTAACCAAAAGAGACCTACATAAGTTGAAAAATGTACCTTGCTCATGGATAGAAAGACTTAACATTATAAGAATGTCTATTCTACCACAAGTGATCTATACATTTAGTGCAATTCCGATCCAAATTCCAACAACATTCTTTAATGAGATGGAGAAACAAATCATCAACTTCATATGGAAGGGAAAGAGGCCCCAGATAAGTAAAGCATTCCTGAGAAAGAAGAAGAAAGTGGGAGGCCTGATTCTACCTGATTTTAGAACCTATTATACTGCCATGACAGTCAAAACAGCCTAGTACTGGTACAACAACAGATACATAGAACAATGGAACAGAATTGAGAATCCAGGCATAAATCCATCCACATATGAGCAGTTGATATTTGACAAAGGCCCCAAAACAGTTAAATGGGGAAAAAACTGTCTTTTTAACAAATGGTGCTGGCATAACTGGATATGCATCTGCAAAAAAATGAAACAAGACCCATTACTCACTCCATGCACAAAAACAAACTCAAAATGGATCAAAGACCTAAATATAAAATCTAAAACGATAAAGATCACAGAAGAAAAAATAGGGGCAAGGTTAAGAGCCCTAATACATGGCATAAACAGTACACAAAACATTACTAACAGTGCAGAAGAAAAATTAGATAACTGGGAGCTCCTAAAAAGCAAACAGTTATGCTCATCCAAAGACGTCACCAAAAGAGTAAAAAGACTACCTACAGACTGGAAAAAGTTTTTAGCTATGACATTTCTGATCAGCGCCTGATCTCTAAAATCTACATGACACTGCAAAAACTCAACTGCGAAAAGACAAATAACCCAATTAAAAATGGGCGAAAGACATGAACAGACACTTCACTAAAGAAGACATTGAGGTAGCTAACAGATACATGAGGAAATGCCATTAGAGAAATGCAAATCAAAACTAAAATGAGATTTCATCTCACTCCAACAAAAAAAAAACAAGGGTGGCATTAATCCAAAAAACACAAAATAATAAATGTTGGAGAGACTGGAACACTTATACACTGCTGGTGGGAATGTAAAATGGTACAAACACTTTGGAAATCGATTTGGCGCTTCCTTAAAAAGCTAGAAACAGAACTACCATATGATCCAGCAATCCCACTCCTTGGAATATATCCTAGAGAAATAAGAGCATTTACGCAAGCAGATATATGCATACCCATGTTTGTTGCAACACTGTTAACTATAGCAAAAAGATGGGAGCAACTAAGGTGCCCATCAAGGGATGAATAGATAAATTATGGTATATTCACACAATGGAATACTACACATCGATAAAGAACAGTGAAGAATCTGTGAAACATTTCATAACATGAAGGAATATGGAAGGCATTATGCTGAGTGAAATTGGTTGCGAAAAGGACAAACACTGTATAAGACAGCTATTATAAGAACTCGAGAAATAGTTTAAACAGAGAAGAAAATATTCTTTGATGGTTATAAGAAGGGGGAGGGAGGGAGGGTAGGAGAGAGGTATTCACTAATTAGATAGCAGATAAGAACCATTTTAAGTGAAGGGAAAGACAATGCACAATACAGGAGAGGTCAGGACAACTAGACTAAACCAAAGGCAAAGAAGTTTCCTGAATAAACTAAATGCTTCGAAGGCCAGTGTAGCTGGGGCGGGGGTTCGGGGACCATGGTTTCAGGGGACATCTAAGCCAATTGGCATAATAAAATCTATTAAGAAAACATTCTGCATCCCACTTTGGAGAGTGGTGTCTGGGGTCTTAAACGCTAGCAAGAGGCCATCTATGATGCATCAATTGGTCTCAACCCACCTGGATCAAAGAGAAATGAACACCAAGGACACAAGGTAATTAAAAGCCCAAGAGACAGAAAGGTCCCCATAAACCAGAGACTACATTCAGCCTGAGACTAGAAGAACTAGATGGTGCCCACTATAACCGATGACTGCCCTGACAGGGAACACAACAGAGAACCCCTGAGGGAGCAGGAGAGCAGTGGGATGCAGACCCCAGATTTTCGTAAAAAGACCAGGCTTAATGGTCTGACTGAGGCTAGAACGACCCCGGTGGTAATGGCCCCCAGAACTTCTGTTGGCCCAGGACAGGAACCATTCCCAAAACCAACTCTTCAGACAGGGATTGGACTGGACAATGGGTTGGAGAGGAATGCTGGTGAGGAGTGAGCTTCTTGGATCAGGTGGACACTTGAGACTATGTTGGCATCTCCTGCCTGTAGGGGAGATGAGAGGGGGTTAGAAGCTGGAGAAATGAACAGGAAAAGAGAGAGTGGAGGGAGGGAGCAAGCTGTCTCATTAGGGCGAGAGCAATTGGGAGTATGTAGCAAGGTGTATATAAGTTTTTGTATGAGGGACTGATTTGGTTTGTAAACTTTCACTTAAAGCACAATAAAAAAAATAAGTCAGTCTAAAAGGACAAATACTGTATGATCTCATGTCCTAGTCATCTAGTGCTGCTATAACAGAAATATCACAATTGGATGGCTTTAACAAAGAGAAGTTTATTCTCTCAGAGCTCAGTAGGCTAGAAGTCCGAATTCAGGGCACTGGCTCCAGGGGAAGGCTTTCTCTCTGTGTCAGCTCTGAAAGAAGTTTCTTGTGATGCATCAGTCTTCCCTTGGTCTGGAATCATCTCAGCCCAGGAACCTCAGGTCCAAAGGACACTCTCTGCTTCCGGCACTGCTTTCTTGCTGGTATGAGGTCCCACTTTCTGCTTGCTTCCCTTTCCTTTTTATCTCTCAAGAGATAAAAAGTGATGCAGGCCACACCCCAGGGAAACTGCCTTTACATTAGATCAGGAATGGACCTGGGTAAGGGTGCTACAATCCCACCCTAATTCTCTTTAACATAAAAAGACAATCTCAAAATGGAGGACAACCACACAATACTGGAAATCACGGCCCAGCCAAATTGATACATACATTTTGGCGGGGGGACATAATTCAATCCATGACATCTCACTTATATGAAATAAGCAAATATAAAAAAAACCACAAAGATTATTCATGGTTAACAACGGTTGGAGGGAGGGGGGAAAGGGGAGTTTTTGGTTTGGGGAACACTGAGTTTATATTGATGGTGGTGGAATGTTTTGGATGAGGACAGTAATGGTGGCATAACATGAATTGCAATGTGTAACGTGGGAGTCGTGTTGACAGATGTTTTGGTGTGTATGTTTTCACCACAATTTGAAAAAAAAAGAAAAATTAGATTATTGAGTTATAAGCATCTTTATATATATATACATATTTTTAAGCATCTTTTTATATATTCTGAATAGATCCTCTTTATCAGATATGACATATAAATATTTTCTCCCAGTTGGTGGCTTCTTTCATTACTTTGTTAATGGTGTCTCTTTTTATTTATTTCATTATGCTTTAAGTCCAAGTTTACAATTCAAGTCACCTTCTCATACAAAAACATATACACACATTGTTATGTAACCCTAGTTGCTCTCCCTGCAATGTGACGGCATACACCTTCTCTCCACCCTGTATTTCCCGTGTCCATTCAACCAACTCCTGTACCCTCTGCCTTCTCATCTTGCCTCCAGACAGGAGCTGCCCACATAGCCTCATGTGTCTACTTGAGCTAAGAAGCACACTTCTCACCAGTATCATTTTATGTCTTATAGTCCAGTCTAATCTTCATCTGAAGAGTTGACTTCGGGAATGGTTTTAGTTTCGGGCTAGCAGAAAGTCAGGGGGCCATGACCTCTGGCGTCCTGCCAGTCTCAGTCAGACCATTAAATCTGGTCCTTTTACTAGAATTTGAGGTCTGCATGCCACTTTTCTCCTGCTCCATCAGAGATTCTCTATTGTGTTCCCTGTCAGGGTAGTTGTTGGTGGTAGCTGTGCACCATCTAATTCTTCCAGTCTCAGGCTGATGGAGTCTTTGGTTTATGTGGCCCTTTCTTTCTTTTGAGGTCATATTTTCCTTATGCCTTTGGTGTTCTTCATTCTCCTTTGCTCCAGGTGAGTTGAGACCAATTTATGTATCTTAGGTGGGCGCTTACTAGCTTTTAAGACCCCGGACGCCATTCATCAAAGTGGGATGCACAACATTTTCTTAATAAACTTTGTATGCCGAATGACCTAGATGGCCCCTGAAACCACGGTCCCCAGGCCCCTGCCCCTGCTACTCTGTCCCTTGAAGTGTTTGGTTGTGTTCAGGAAACTTCTTAGCGTTTTGTTTAGTCCAGTTGTGCTGACTTCCCCTGTATTGTGTGGTGTCCTTCCCTTCACCTAAAATAATTCTTGTCTACTATCTAGTTAGTGAATACCCCTCTCCCTCCCTCCCCACCCTCGTAAGCATCAAAGAATGTTTTCTTCTGTGTTTAAACGTTTTCTTGACTTCTTATAATGGTGGTCTCATACAATATTTGTCCTTTTGCAACTGACTAATTTCACTCAGTGTAATGCCTTCCAGATTCCTCCATGTTATGAAGTGTTTCATGGGTTTATCGTTGTTCTTTACCTTTTTACAGTATTCCATTGCGTAGTATTCCATTGTGTGAATATACCATAACTTATTTATCCATTCATCCATTGATGGGCACCTAGGTTGTTTCCATTTTTTTGCTATTGTGAACAGTGTGGCAATGAACATGCTTGTGGGTATATCTATTTGTGTGATGGCTTTTATTTCTCTAAGATAAATTCCAAGAAGTGGGGCTGCTGGAATGTATGGTACTTCTATTTCTAGGTTTTTAAGAAAGCGCCAAATCGATTTCCAAAGTGGTATACCATTTTATCTTCTCACCAGCAGTGTATAAGTGTTCCAGTCTCTCCACAACCTGTCCAATATTTATTATTTTGTGTTTTTTGGATTAATCCCAGCTTTCTTGAGGTGAGATGGTATCTCATTGTAGTTTTGATTTGCATTTTTCTAATGGCTAATGATTGTGAGCATTTCCTCATGTTATCTGTTAGCTGCCTGAATGTCTTCTTTGATGAAGTGCCTGTTGATATCCTTTGCCCATTTTTTAATTGGGTTATTTGTCTTTTTGTTATTGAGGTTTTGCAATATCTTGTAGATTAGACCCTGATTGGAATCTCGTAGCCAAATTTTTTTTCCCAGTCAGTAGGTTGTCTTTTTACTCTTTTGGTGATGTCTTTAGACAGCTACCAGTTATCTAGTTTCTTTTCTAGTGTTTGTGTGTTCTTAGTAATGTTTTGTATTCTGTTTCTGCCATATATTAGGTCTCCTAGTGTTTGCCCTGTTTTTTCTTCCATGATCTTTCTTATTTTAGATTTCATATTTAGGTCTTTGATTCATTTTCAGTTAGTTTTTGTGCATGGTGTGAGGTATGGGCCTGGTTTCAGTTTCTTGCAGATGGATATCCAGTTATGCCAGCACCATTTGTTAAATAGACTGTCTTTTCCTCATTTAATGGACTTTGGTCCTTTGTCAAATATCAGTTGCTCATAAGTGTATGAATTATTTATGTCTGGATTCTCAATTCTGTTCCATTGGCCTATGTATCTGTTGTTGTACCAGTACCAGGCTGTTTTGACTACCGTGGTGGTATAATATGTTCTAAAATCAGGTAGAGTGAGGCCTCCCACGTTGTTCTTCTTTATCAGTAATGCTTTACTTGTCTGAGGCCTCTTCCCTTTCCATATGAAGTTGGTGATTTGTTTCTTCATTTCATTAAAAAATGCCATGGGAACTTGGACCAGGATTATATTGTATCTATAGACTGCTTTGTGTAGAATAGACATTTTCACAATTTTGTGTCTTCCTCTCCATGAGTAAGGTATGTTTTTACATGTATGTAGGTCTCTTTTGGTTTCTTTTAGTAGTGTCTTATAGTTTTTTTTTTTTTTTTGTATAGGTCTTTTACATCTCTGGTTTGATTTATTCCTAAGTATTTTATCTTCTTCTGGGCTATTGTAAATATTATTGATTTGGTGATTTCCTCTTTGATGTTGTCTTTGTTGGTGTAGAGAAATCCAACCGATTTTTGTATGTTTATCTTGTATACTAATACTTTGCTGAAATCTTCTATTAGTTCCAGTAGTTTTCTTGAGGATTCTTTAGGGTTTTCTGTGTATAACATCATATCATCTGCAAATAGAGACACTTTTACTTCTTCCTTACCAATCTGGATGCCTTTTAGTTCTTTTTCTAGCCTAGTTGCTCTGGCTAGGACCTTGAACACAATGTTGAATAAGAGTGGTGATAAAGGGCATCCCTGTGTGATTCCCATTTTCAAGGGGAATGCTTTCAGACTCTCCATTTAGGATAATGTTGGCTGTTGGCTTTGTATAAATGCCCTTTATATGTTGAGGAATTTTCCTTCTATTCTTATTTTGCTGAGAGTTTTTTTTATCATGAATGTGTATAGAACTTTGTCAAATGCCTTTTCTGCATCAATTGATAAGATCATGTGGTTCTTGTCTTTTATTTATGTGATGGATTACATTAATTGTTTTTCTAAAGTTGAACCATCCCTGCATACCTAGTATGAATCCCACTTGGTCATGGTGAATTATTTTTTGATATGTTGTTGAATTCTATTGGCTAGAATTTTGTTGAGGATTTTTACGTCTAAGTTTGTGAGGAATATTGGTGTGTAATTTTCTTTTTTGTGGTGTCTTTACCTTATTTTGGTATCAGGGTTATGCTGGCTTCATAGAATGAGTTTTGGAGTGTTCCATCCTTTTCTATGCTCTGAAATACCTTTATTAGTAGTGGTGTTGCCTCTTCTCTAGTGGTGAAGTTGGTATTTGTGAGTTCACCAAATTTATTCTTTTTCAGTATCATTTTGGTTATTCTGAATCTTTTACATATCCATAAGGTTTTAGGATCTGAGGCAGAGCCAACATAGTGCTATAGACAGAAGCACCATGCTGTCTTTCTGCAGCAAAGACCCAAAAAACTAAGTAAAACAGAAACAAATGTCAGTCCTGAAACCCTAAGCATCAAATGAAAGGATAAAGGACTAGATCAAGTACCACATGGAAGAAGAATCTGACTGAGAACATAGAATGAGGAGAGCTACAGAGTGGAAGTCCCCTGCCAGCTAATACAGCACTGCTTTGTCATGTTGGGGTACAGCCAGCAATGACCCTAGACAGGGAGTATGGAAAGCAACTTCACAGTAGATAGAGCACCTGGTAACCAGAGAAATATGCTTTCTCACCCCTCACCCTCCTGTCTTGTATGCTGCCTCCACTGCTCTCCAATGGGCCATGGCCACATGGCCCAAGAGACACTGGCTCACTGCCATCCTGAGTCTCCCCTGCCCCCACCAGCTGTTTCCTGCCAAGCCATTGTTTTTTTCTTTCCTTTCCTTCCTTTACTTTCTCCCTCCTACCTAGCCCCATGTATTGTGTCCACTCCTTCTCAACGGGCCATACCACACTGTTCAGCTGGAGAGCCACTTGCACACGGCCTCCCTGGATCTGCCTCACACCTACCAGCAGGCTTCTGCCATGCCACCATTGTTTTTTTTTCTTTTATGTTTCTCTTTCTTCCTTTTCTTTTTTTCCTCCCACCTAGCCCCCATACACTACCTTCAGCCCATTCTACTAGGGCACGCCTTGCTACCTTGGCTGGGGAACCACCTGCCCACGACTGCCCTGGGTCCGCTTCACCCCAATCTGCTGGTTCCTGCTATGCCATTTTTGTTTTTTCCTTTTGTTTCTCTTATTTCTTTCTCCCTCCCACTTAGCTCCACACATCACATCTGCTCCTTTCCAACCGGCCCTCAGGTCTGCCCTGCTCCCACTCACCAGGCCCCATCACGCTGCCAGGTTTCTTTCTTTTCTCTCTCTCTTTCTTTTCTTTCTCTCTCGGACCTAGCCCCATACCCCACCAACCCCCCTGCTGCACTGCCACAGCCGGAAAGCCACCAGCCTGTAGCTCTGAACTACTGTGGGGTAAAGTGGTATCTCATTATGAGTTTGATTTGCATTTCTCTAATGGCTAACAGGAGTCCTGGTGGCACATTGGTTAAGAGTTCAGATGCTAACCAAAAGGTAGGCAGTTCAAATCCACCAGCCACTCCTTGGAAACCCTATGGAACAGTTCTACTCTGTCCTATATGGTCGCTATGAGTTGGAATTGACTTGAAGGCATTGGGTTTAATTGGCTAATGATGTTGACCATCTCTTTGTGTACCTATTGGCCATTTATATATCCTTTTTGTTGAAATGCCTATCCAAGTCCTTTGATCATTCTTTTATAATAACAATAGTTAATATTCATTTATTGACTGTGTCTAATGTGCTAAGCAACTTTTATTATGTTATATATGTAACAAAACATTTACCATTTCAACACTGTTCACATGTACAATTCAGTGACATTAATTATATTCATCATGTTGTGCAATCATTACTATTACTATTACTTATTTTCAAATTATTCCATAACCATTAACAGAAGCTCATTTTCCCTTAAGTAATGAGCCCTCTTTCCCCCTCTTTCCAGCCCACCACTGGTGTCTTAGTCATCTAGTGTGCTGCTATAACAGAAATGCCACAAGTAGATGGCTTTAACAAAAAAAATTTATTCTCTCACAGTCTAGTAAGCTACACATCCAAATTCAGGGCATCAGCTCCAAAGGAAGGCTTTCTCTCTCTGTTGGCTCTGGAAGAAGGTCCTTGTCAAAAGTCTTCCCCTGGTTCAGGAGCTTCTCAGCACAAGGACCCCTGATCCTAGCTCTTGTTTCTTGGTGGTATGAGGTCCCCATGTCTCTCTGCTTCTCTCTTTTATATCTCAAAAGAGATTGGCTTAAGACACAATCTAATATTTTAGATTGTCCTGCCTCATTAACGTAATTGCCACTAATTCTATCTCTTTAGCGTCATAGAGATAGGATTTACAACACACAGGAAAATCACATCAGATGACAAAATGGTGGATGATCACACAACACTGGGAATCATGGCCTAACCAAATTGATACACATATTTTTTGAGGACACGATTCAATCCATGACACCTGGCAACCACTAATAAACTTAGGTCTGTATATACTTGCTTATTCTAGATATTTAATATTATTGGAATCATATATTTGCCCTTTTGTGACTGACTTGTTTCACTCAGTACAATGTTTTCAAGGTACATCTATACTGTAGCAAGTATCAGAACTTCAATTCTTTTTATGGCTGAGTAATATGGTAGTGTATGTATGTACCACATTTTCTTTATCTATTCATTTGTTGATGGACATTTAGACTGTTCCCATTTTTTGACTGTTGTGAGTAGAGTTACAATGAACATCGGTGTATACATATCTGTTTGTGTTCCTGTTTTCAATTCTTTTGGGTATATACCTAGAAGTGGAATTGCTGGGTCATGTGGTAATTCTATGTTTAACTTTTTAAGGAACCACCATAATGTTTTCCACAGAAGCTCTATCATTTTACAATCTCAACAGCAATGGATGGAGCTTCCTATTTTTCCACATTCTCACCAAGACCATTTGTTTTCCATTACTTTTTTTTAGTCATAGCCATCTTAGTATGTGTGAGATGATAGCTCATTGTGTATTTTTTTACGTGAGATATTGTCAAGTGGGTATCTTAGTTTGTATTTTACTTTATTATTGTTATAAAAATATATATAGTGTAGCATTTGCCAATTCAACATTTTTTTACACACACAATTCAGTGATACCAATTACATTAATCATTTTGTCCAACCAGTATCCTTTGCCAAATTTTTCTATTACTGTGAATCCATATTCAATGCCTTTCTAAACAGTGACTTCCCTTCCCCTCTTCCCTCCTGTGCCTGGTAATCACTGATAAGCTTTGGTCTCTATACATTTACTTGTTCTAGATGTTTCATGTAAGTGGGATCATATAATATATGTCCTTTTGTGATTGACTTACTTCACTCAGAATAATGTTTTCAAGGTTCAGTCATGTTGTAGCATGTATCAGGACTTTGTTTCTTTTCATGGCTTACTAATATTCCATTGTATGTACAGTGAAACCTGTGACAGCTGGAACTCGATGGATCTGCTTTGTTTTCCCAGGTCTCACAAGTTTTCTGCCTTTGACAGGCTGCAGCCTTACCGCTTTTCTGTCACTCGTTTTAATGGAAAATATTTGAGCTTTCTTTCTCTGACATGTTTCTGCCTTATACAAGTTCCGGCTTTCACAGGTTTCACTGTATATAGCACTTTGTTTATCCATTCGTCTGTTGATGGACATTTAGATTGTTTCTGCTGTTTAGCAATAGTGAACACTGGTGTACATGTGTCTGTTTGCGTTGCTACTTTCAAGTCTCTTCGGTATACACTCAGGAGTGGACATTCTGAGTCATATGGTAGTTTTATGTTGAACCGTTCAGCTTTTTGAGGAACTGCCAAACTTTTCCAGAGGCTGTACCATTTTCCATTCCCACCAGCAGTGGACAAATGTTCCAATATCTGCACAACCTTGCCAACATTTGTTGTTTTCCTATTTGGACTGAAGAAGAATTGATGCCTTTGAATTATGGTGTTGGTGAAGAATGTTGAATATACCATGGACTGCCAGAAGAACAAACAAATCTGCCTTGGAAGAAGTACAGCCAGAAAGCTCCTAAGGAAGCAAGGATGGCAAGACTGTCTCACGTACTTTGGACGTGTTATCAGAAGGGACTAGTGCCTGGAGAAGGACATCATGCTTGGTAAAGTAGAGGGTCAGCAAAAAAGAGGAAGACCCTCAATGAGATGGATTGACACAGTGCCTGCAACAATAGACTCAAACATATTAATGAGCGTGAGGATGGCACAAGACTGGGCAGTGTTTTGTTCTGTTTGTACTACGTTGTTTGGTCGCTATGAGTCAGAACCAACTTGACAGCGCCTAGCAACAACAACAGCAGCCATCTGCTGGGGGTGAAATGGTGTCTCATTGTGGTTTTATTTGCAACCCCATAATGGCTAATGATATTGAGCATTTTTTCATGTGCTTATTGGCCATTTCTATGTCTTCTTTGGTGAAATGTCTATTCAAGTCCTTTGCCTATTTTTGATTGGGTTATTTGTCTTTTTGTTGTTGAGTTGTAGGAATTCTTTATATATTTTGGACATTAAACCCTTATCAGACATATGATTACCAAATACTTTCTTCCAATCTGTAGGTTGTCTCTTCACTTTGTTAATAAAATTCTTCAATGAACAACTTTAAAAAAAAAATTGATGAGGTTCCAGTTGTCTATTTTGTTTTTTGTAATTTTGGTGTCCTATTTGAGATTCTGCGGTTGAAAACTATGTCTGGAGTTTGTTCTAAGAATGTTATGGTTTTCGTTCTTATATTTAGGACATTGATCTGTTTTGAATAAATTTTCATATATGGTGTGAGATATGACTCCAGCTTTGTTCTTGTGCAGGTGGAAATTCAGTTGTCCCACCACCAGTTCTTGAAAAGACTCTCCTTTCCCCGTTGCATGGACTTAGCTCACCTTGTTAAAAATCAATTGACTGTAAATGTATGGATTATTTCTGTGCTTTCAATTCTATTTCTTTTATCTATATGTCTATCCTTATACTAGTACTATACTATTTTGTTTATTGCAGCTTTATATAACATTTTGAAATTGGGAAGTATGAATCTTCCTACTTTGTTCTTATTTTTTAAGATTGTTTTGGCTATTCAGGGCCACTTGAAATGCCATATAAATTTAAAGGTTGGCTTTTCCATTTCTCCAAAGAAGGCTGTTGGAATTTTGATAGAGGTCATATTGAATCTATAGGTTGCTTTGGTTAGTAGTGGCATCTTAACAATGTTAAGTCTTCCAGTCCATGAATATGCAATGTCCTTCTATTTATTCAGGAAAACCTGGTGGCATAGTAGTGAAGGGCCATGGCTGCTAACCAAAACATCAGCAGTTCAAATCCACCAGCTGTTCCTTGGAAACCCTGTGGGGCAGTTCTACTCTGTCCTATCGAATCGCTATGAGTTGGAATCGACCCGATGGGAACAGAGTTTTTTTTTTTTTTCCATTTATTTAGGTCTTCTTTCCTTTCTTTCAGCAATGTTTTACAGTTTTCAATGTACAAGTTTTTGACCTCTCTTGTTAAATTTATTCCTAGGTATTTTATCTTTTTTAAAAAATATATATATTATTGTGCTTTAGGTGAAAGTTTACAGGACGAATTAGTTTTTCATTGAAAAATTTGTACACAAATTGATTTGTGACATTGGTTACAGTCCCCCCAATGTGTCAACACTCTCCCACCTTCCCTTCACACCCCCAAGTTCCCTGCGTCCATTCATCCAGTTTCCTGTTCCTTTCTGCCTTCGTGCCTTTGATTTGGGGCAGGAGTTGCCTTTTAGCCTCGTATACTTGATTGAACTAAGAACATTCCTCATGTATGTTATTGTTTGTTTTATAGGCCTGTCTCATCTTTGGCTGAAAGGTAGACTTAGGGAGTGGCTTCATTCTGAGTTAGCAGGGTTTCCAAGGGCCGTAGTTTAGAGGTTCCTCCAGTCTCTATCAGACTAGTAAATCCGGTCTTTTTTGTATGTGAGTGAATTTAAATTTTGTTCTACATTTTTCTCCTGTTCTGTCCAGGACCCTTTATTGTGATTCCCATCAAAGCCATCAGTGGTGGTAGCCAGACACCATCTATTTATTCTGGGCTCACGCTGGTAGAAGCTGTGGGTCATGTGGTCCATTACTCCTTTGGACCATTATTTTCCTTGTGTCTTTGGTTTTCTTCATTCTCCCTTGCTCTGAACGGCATGAAACTAATGGATATATTTTAGATGGCTGCTCACAAGCTTTTAAGACACTAGATGCTGCTCACCCAAGTAGGATGTAGAATATTTTCTTTGTGAACTATGTTATAATTGAACTAGATGTCCCCTGAGACCATGGTTCTCAGCCCTCAGGACCAGTAATTCAGTACCTTGAGGTGTTTGGATGTGTCTAGGAAGCTTCTATGGCTTTGCCTTGGTCAAGCTGTGCTGACTTTCCCTATACTGTGTGTTGTATTAACACTTCTCTACTATCTAGTTAGTGATTACCACTCTCTCATAACCATCAAAGTTTTTTTTTCTGTGTGTAAACCTTTTTTTGAGTTTTTATAATAGTAGTCTCATACAATATTTGTCCTTTTGTGATTGACTTATTTCACTCAGCATAATGCCTTCCAGATTCATCCATGTTGTGAAATATTTTGTGGATTCATCATTGTTCTTTAGTATTCCATTGTGTGTATGTACCATAATTAGTTTATCCAACAACTTAGGTCGTTTCCATTTTTTGTTATTGTGAATAATGCTGCAGTGAACGTGAGTATGCATATGTCTATTCACGTGACAGCTCTTGTTTCTTTAGGATATATTCCTAGCAGTAGACTTGCTGGGTCATACCATATTTCTATTTCCAGCTTTTTAAGGAGGCGCCATATCGCTTCCCATAGTGGTCGTACCATTTTATACTCCCAACAGCAGTGCGTAAGTGTTCCAACCTCCTTGAAACCTCTCTAACATTTGCTAATTTCTTTTTTTTTTTTTTTTAGTGCCAGTAATGTCGGGGTGAGATAGTATCTCATTGTAATTTTGATTATCATTTCTCTAAATGTCTAATAATCTCAAGCATTTCCTCATATATCTGTTAGCTGCCTGAATGTCTTCTTGGTGAAGTGTCTGTTCATAACATCTGCCCATTTTTAAGTTGGATTATTTGTCTTCTTGTTGTTAAGGTGTTGAAGTATTCTATATATTTTAGAGATTAGGCCTTTGTCGTATATGTCGTAGCACAAAATTATTTTTTTTCCCAGTGTGTAGGTTCTCTTTTTACTGTATTGGTCAAGTCTTTTGATGAGTGTGTTGAATTTTTAGGAGCTCCCAGTTATCTAGTTTGTCTTCTGGTGTTTGAGCCTTCTTAGGTGTGTATTGAATTTAGGCCATGTATTAAGGAACCTATCCTTATCCCTGTTTTTTCTTCCATGATCTTTATCATTTTGGGTTTTATAATTGCAATTTTTTAAATCTTTATCCCTGTTTTTTCTTCCATGAACTTTATCATTTTAGGTTTTATAGTTAGGTCTTCCCCCACGTGTCTGTCAGTTTGTCGTACTGTGGGGGCTTGCGTGTTGCTGTGAAGCTGGAAGATATGCCACCAGTTTTCACATACCAGCGGGGCCACCCATGGAGGACAGATTTCAGCTGAGCTTCCACACTAAGACAGACTAGGAAGAGGGACCCGGCAGTCTACTTCTGAAAGGAATTACCCAGTGTAAACTTTATGAATAGCAGCAGAACATTGTCTGCTATAGTACTGGAAGATGAGCCCCCCAGGTTGGAAGGCACTCAAAAGATGACTGGGGAAGAGCTGCCTCTTCAAAGTAGAGTCGACCTTAATGACATGGATGAAGTAAAGCTTTTGGGACCCTCATTTCCTGATGTGGCACATCTCAAAATGAGAAGAAGCAGCTGCAAACATCCATTAATAATTGGAATCTGGAATGTACGAAGTATGAATCTAGGAAAATTGGAAATCATCAAAAATGAAAAGGAACGCATAAACGTCGATATCCTAGGCATTAGGGAGCTGAAACGGACTGGTATTGGCCATTTCAAATTGGACAATCAAACAGTTTACTATGCTGGGAATGACAACTTGAAGAGGAATGGTGTTGCATTCATTGTCAAAAAGAACATTTCAAGATTTATCCTGAAGTATAACGCTGTCAGTGATAGGATAATAGCCATACGCCTACAAGGAAGACCAGTTAATATGACTATTATTCAAATTTATGCACCAACCACTCGGGCCAAAGATGAAGAAATAGAAGATTTTTATCAGCTGCTGCAGTCTGAAATTGATTGAACATGCAATCAAGATGCATTGATAATTACTGGCGATTGGAATGCGAAAGTCGGGAACAAAGAAGAAGTATCAGTAGTTGGAAAATATGGCCTTGGTGATAGAAACAATGCTGGAGATCGAATGATACAATTTTGCAAGACCAATGACTTCTTCATTGCAAATACCTTCTTTCACCAACATAAACGGCGACTATACACACGGACCTCACCAGATGGAATGCACAGAAATCAAATTGACTACATCCGTGGAAAGAGTTGATGGAAAAGCTCAATATCATCAGTCAGGACAAGGCCAGGGGCTGACTGTGGAACAGACCATCAATTGCTCATATGCAAGTTCAAGCTGAAACTGAAGAAAATCAGAGCAAGTCCATGAGAGCCAAAATATGACCTTGAGTATATCCCACCTGAATTTAGAGACCATCTGAAGAACAGATTTGACACATTGAACACAAGTGACCGAAGACCAGAGGAGTTGTGGAATGACATCAAGGACATCATCCATGAAGAAAGCAAGAGGTCATTGAAAAGACAGGAAAGAAAGAAAAGACCAAGATGGATGTCAGAGGAGACTCTGAAACTTGCTCTTGAGCACTGAGCAGCTAAAGCAAAAGGAAGAATTGATGAAGTAAAAGAACTGAACAGAAGATTTCAAAGGGCAGCTCGAGAAGACAAAGTAAAGTATTATAATGACATGTGCAAAGAGCTGGAAATGGAAAACCAAAAGGGAAGAACATGCTCAGTGTTTCTCAAGCTGAAAGAATTGAAGAAAAAATTCCAGCCCCGAGTTGCAATAGTAAAGGATTCCATGGGGAAAACATTAAAGGACACAGGAAGCATCAAAAGAAGATGGAAGGAATACAAGGAGTCATACCAAAAAGAATTAGTCGATGTTCAACCATTTCAAGACATGGCATATGATCAGGAGCTGATGGTACTGAAGGAAGAAGTCCAAGCTGCTCTGAAGGCATTGGCGAAAAACAAGGCTCCAGGAATTGATGGAATATCAATTGAGATGTTTCAACAAACAGATGCAATGCTGGAGGTGCTCACTCGTCTATGCCAAGAAATATGGAAGACAGCTTCCTGGCCAACCGACTGGAAGAGATCCATATTTATGCCTATTCCCAAGAAAGGTGATCCAACCGAATGTGGAAATTATAGAACAATATCATTAATATCACACGCAAGCAAAATTTTGCCGAAGATCATTCAAAAAAGGCTGCAGCAGTATATCGACAGGGAACTGCCAGAAATTCAGGCTGGTTTCAGAAGAGGACGTGGAACCAGGGTTACCATTCTGATTTTAGATGGATCCTGGCTGAAAGCAGAGAATATCAGTAGGATGTTTACCTGTGTTTTATTGACTATGCAAAGGCATTTGACTGTGTGGATCATAACAAACTCTGGGTAACACTGCGAAGAATGGGAATTCCAGAACACTTAATTGTGTTCACGAGGAACCTTTACATAGATCAAGAGGCAGTTGTTCGGACAGAACAAGGGGATACTGATTGATTTAAAGTCAGGAAAGGTGTGCGTCAGGGTTGTATTCTTTCACCATACCTATTTAATCTGTATGCCGAACAAATAATACGAGAAGCTGGACTATATGAAGAATGGGGCATCAGGATTGGAGGAAGACTCATTAACAACCTGCGTTATGCGGATGACACAACCTTGCTTGCTGAAAGTGAAGAGGACTTGAAGCACTCACTAATGAAGATCAAAGACCACAGCCTTCACTTTGGATTGCACCTCAACATAAAAAAAACAAAAATCCTCACAATCGGACCAATAAGCAACATGATGATAAATGGAGAAAAGATCGAAGTTGTCAAGGATTTCGTGTTATTTGGATCCACAATCAACAGCCATGGAAGTAGCAGTCAAGAAATGAAAAAACACATTGCATTGGGTAAATCTGCTGCAAAGGACCTCTTTAAAGTGTTGAAGACCAAAGATGTCACCTTGAAGACTAAGGTGTGCCTGACCCAAGCCATGCTACTTTCAATCGCATCATATGCATACGAAAGCTGGACAATGAATAAGGAAGACCGAAGAAGAATTGATGCCTTTGAATTGTGGTGTTGGTGAAGAATATTGAATATACCATGGACTGCCAAAAGAACGAGCAAATGTGTCTTAGAAGAAGCACAACCATAATGCTCCTTAGAGGCAAGGATGGTGAGACTGCATTACCTACTTTGGACATTTTGTCAGGAGGGATCAGTCCCTGGAGAAGGACATCATGCATGGCTGACTACAGGGTCAGTGGAAAAGAGGAATACCCTCAAAGAGGTGGATTGACACAGTGGCTGCAGCAATGTGCTCAAGCATAACAACGATTGTAAGGATCGCTCAGGACCGAGCAGTGTTTTGTTCTGTTGTGCATAGGGTCGCTATGAGTTGGATCCGACTCGATGGTACCTAATAACAACAACAACAACATTTAGGTCTTTATCCAGTTGAGTTAGTTTTTGTGTATGATGCTCGGTATGGGTCCTGTTTCATTTTTTTTTTTTACAGACAGGCATCCAGTTTTGCCAGAACCACTTGTTAAAAAGAATGTCTTTTCCACATTTAATGGATTTTGTTCCTTTTTCAAAGATCAGCTGGTTATGGATGGATGGATATACCTCAGGGTTCTCCATGCTGTTGCGTTGGTTTATGTGTCTGACATTGTACCAGTACTAGGCTGTTTTGACTACCATGCCTGTATAGTAGAATCTGAGATCAGGTAGTATGAGGCCTCTTATTTTGTTCTTTTTCTTCAAAATGCTGTACATATTCAGGGCCTCTTTCCTTTTCAAGTAAAGCTGGTGATTAGTTTTTCCATCTCATTAAAGAATGCTGTGGATACTTCGATCAGGATAGCATTTTATCTGCAGATCGCTTTGGATAGAATTGACATTTTCACAATGTTGAATCTTCTTATCCATGAGTATGTTGTTTTTCCATTTATGTAGGTCTATTGCAATAGTGCTTTGTGGTTTTCATTGCATATGTCTTTCAAATCCCTGGTTAGATTTATACCTACGTATTTTATCTTTTTAGTGGCTGTTATAAGGGGTATTGTTTTCCCAATTTCCTTTTTGAAGTTCTATTTTTGGTGTAATCCAACTGATTTTTGTATGTTGATCTCATACTCTGGTACTCTGCTGAATCTTTCTATTAGTTACAGTAATTTTATTGTGGGATCTCTGGGGTTCTCTATGTATAGTATCATGTCATCTTCAAACAGGGATACTTTTACTTCTTCCTTTCTGATTTGGACACCCTTTATTTCTTTCTCTTGCCTTATTGCTCTAGCTAGGACTTCCAGCACAATGTTAAGCAGAGTGATATTAAAGGTCATCCGTGGAGGCAGGGCCAAGATGGCAGGGTAGTCAGATGCTTCTGGTGATCCCTCTCACAACAAAACCAAAAAAAAAAAAAACAAGTGGAACAATTATATATATGACAAGTTAGAAGACTTGAACATCAAAGGCAAAGTTAGGAAATTGGACTGAGTGGCAGGGGGAGGGACGGATGGTTCAGAAGCTGTGAGGAGTTGCTGGACCTCATTCAGTGGGAACCAGCACCCATCAGACACAATCCCCCAGAGTGACTGCAGCGGGGCTGGCAGTAGCATTTGGAATGTGGTTTTCTCAAGGAGAGACAGCAAGCCACACAGTCTACTCACACCTCCAGAACCAGAGAAGAACAGTGCTCTTGGCAAAGGCTAAGTACTTGGGTTTATTTTACCATGCCCCCAGCCCCCAATCTGGCTTCAATGGCTGTCCATTTCCGGGGACCCGAGATAAGTCCTGCTGCATGCCCTGAGCCATTCTTCTGGCCTTGGAGAAGAAATAAATTAGCAATTGGGGGAAAAGATAATCTGCCAGCTCCACTAACCTGGGGAGCTCAGGACAGAAGCGGCTCCTGTCCAGGCATACACGGTCCATGGACTTTGAATACCTTTCACCCCTGCATGGACCTGTGTGGGCCCATTTCAGGAGCTTAAGCACTTGTTGGCAGAGTACGACAGTATATGTGCCTGAGGTCTGACTTCAACTGTTTCAGCTGTGCAATGGAGAGGTGGGTTTTTGGTGTTTGACACTTATTTGCCTATTAAACATGGTCCTCACCTACCCACATCAAGGGCATAAGGATTGGTGGCTCCACCCACATCACCTAGCCACCCGCGACAGGTACAAGGATAAGTGGTGCCTCCCAGTCCTTACAACCAAAAGTACTGGCTGCCCCTGGTCTAGCTGCAGAACCCACCCACCTGTGTGCTCTAGGGAACAGGAACGTGCTTTCCTCACAGACATCCGGGGGACAGTTGTCAGTCCCTTGCCTTGTTCAGACCGTGAAACCCTGCTGCAATCAGCTACCTGTATCTACACCAATCACCCCTGCTCCTCTAACACTGTAGGACAGAGCCTGTACCGCATGCTTGATGACCAACTACCTGGACACCTGAGCTGAATCCATACAAGAAAAATGAATGGACTCCTAGGCTCATATACCTGATAACAACTCTAGACATCTGGTGACAGGACGTTAGAACTTCAAAGACAAAAATAATCAAGCTAACTCCCTCAAGCAGTGTATTTGGGCATATCAAAACAAAACAGCAAGAAGCAAGGATACAGTAAGTGAACAGAAAATAAATTAATACAATAACTTATAGATGGCTCAGAGACAACAGTCAGTATCAAATCACATAAAGAAGCAGACCATGATCGCTTCAACAAGCTCTTAAACAAAAAATCAAGGATCCTTCCAGATGAAGGTGCCTTCTTGGAATTACCAGATGTAGAATACAAAAGATTAATATACAGAACTCTTCAAGACATCAGGAACAAGATCAGGCAACAAACAGAAGAAGCCAAGGAACACATAGATAAAGCAGTTGAAAAAATTAAAAAGATTATTCAAGAACATAATGAAAAAATTAATAGGCTGCAAGAATCCATAGAGAGACAGCAATCAGAAATTCAGAAAATTAACAATAAAATTACAGAATTAGACAACTCAATAGAAAGTCACAGGAGCAGAATTGAGGAAATGAAAGGCAGAATTAAGAGATTGAAGATAAAACACTTGGCACCAATATATTTGAAGAAAAAGCAGATAAAAGAATTTTAAAAAATGAAGAAACTCTAAGAATCATGTGGGATTGTATCAAGAGAAATGACCTCTGAGTGATTGGAGTGCCAGAACAGGGAGGGATAACAGAAAATACAGAGAGAATTGTTAAAGATTTATCGGCAGAAAACATCCCTGATATTGTGAAAGATGAGAAGATATCTATCCAAGATGCTCATTCAACTCCACATAAGGTAGATCTCAAAAGAAAGTCACCAAAACATATTATAATCAAACTTGCCAAAACTAAAAATAAAGAGAATTTTAAGAGTGGCTAGGGATAAATCAAAAGTCACCTACAAAGGAGAGTCAATAAGAATAAGCTCAGACTACTCGGCAGAAACCATGCAGACAAGGAGGCAATGGGATGACTTATGTAAAACATTGAAGGAAAAAAATTGCCAGACAAGAATCATATATCCAGCAAAAATGTCTCTCAAATATGAAAATGAAAATAGGACATTTCTAGATAAATAGAAGTTTAGGGAATTCATAAAAACCAAACCAAAACTACAAGAAATACTAAAGGGATTTCTTTAGTTAGAAAGTCAATAATATCAGGTATCAATCCAAGACTAGAACAGTGGACAGAGCAATCAAATGTCAACCCAGACAGGGAAATCACAAAAATAAGTCAAGATTGAAAAAAATGCTCACAGCAGGGAAACAATGATGTTATTATGTAAAAGAAGATAACATTAAAACAATAAAGAGGGACTAAAAAATGTAGTCATAGATCTTTTATATGGAGAGGAAGTCAAGGTGATATAAAGAAATAAAAGTTAGGTTTAAACTTAGAAAAATAGGGGTAAATATTGAGGTAACCATGAAGGAGACTAACAATTCTACACATCAAAATAAAACACAAGAAAAACCTAAAGACTCAGCAAAAACAAAATCAACAACAAAGAATAAGAGGAAAAGACCATATATAAAGATAAACTACTCAGCACAAAAATTAAGTGGAAAAAAGAAACTGTCAACAACACGCAAAAAGACACCAAAATGACAGCACTAGACTCAAAGCTATCCATAATTACACTGAATGTAAATGGACTAAATGCACCAATAAAGTGACAGAGAGAGACAGAATGGATTAAAAAAAAACACGATGCATCTATTTGCTGCCTACAAGATACACAACTCAGACTTAAAGATACAAACAATCTAAAACTCAAAAGATGAAAAAAATATTTCCAGCAAACAACAATCGAAAAAGAGTAGGACTAGCTATATTCATTTCTGACAAAATAGACTTTAAAGTAAAATCCACCACAAAGGATAAGGAAGGACACTATATAATGATTAAAAGGACAATATACCAGGAGGATACAACCATATTAAATAACTTTGCACCCAGTGACAGGGCTTCAAGATACATAAAAAAAACTCTAGCAGCACTGAAAAGTGAATTAGACCGCTCCACAATAACATTAGGAGATTTCAACACACCACTTTCAGTGAAGGACAGAACATCCAGTAAGAAGCTCAATCAAGACACGGAAGATCTCAATGCCACAATCAACCAACATGACCCCATAGACATATACAGAACACTCCACCCAACAGCAACCATGTGTATTTTCTTTTCCAACGCACATGGAACATTCTGTAGAATAGACCACATATTAGGTTATTAAGCAAGCCTTAACAGAATCCAAAACGTCAAAATATTGCAAAGCACCTTCTCTGACCATAAAGCCATAAAAGTAGAAATCAGTAACAGAAAAAGGAGGGAAAAGAAATAAAACACTTGGAAACTGAACAACACTCTGCTCAAAAACAACTAGGTTATAGAAGAAATTAAGTATGGAAAAAAGAAATTCATAGAATCAAATGAGAATGAAAACACTTTCTATCAGAACCTTTGGGACACAGCAAAAGCAGTGCTCGGAGGTCAATTTAGAACAATAAGTGCACACAGCCAAACAAAAGAAAGGACCAACATCAAAGAATTATCCCTACAACTTGAACAAATAGAAAGAGAGCAACAAAAGAAACCCTCAAGCACCAGAAGAAAGCAAATAATTAAAATTGGAGCAGAATTAAATGAAATAGAACACAGAAAAACAATTGAAAGAATTAACAAGATCAAAACCTCGTTCTTTGAAAGAATTAACAAAATTGATAAACCACTGGCCAAACTGACAAAAGAAAAACAGGAGAGGAAGCAAATAACTTGAATAAGAAATGGGATGGTCGATATCACAACAGACCCAAATGAAATTAAAAGAATCATATCAGATTACTATGAAAATTGTTCTCTAACAAATTTGAAAACCTAGAAGAAATGAATGAAATTTTGGAAACTCGCTACCTACCTAAACTAACACAAACAGAGGTAGAACAACTAAAGAAACCCATAAAAAAGGAAGAGGTTGTTAAGGTAATCGAAAACTCCCAACAAAAAAAAGCCCTGGGCATGACGGCTTCACCGGAGAATCCTACCAAGCTTTTAGAAAAGAGTTACCACCACTACTACTAAAGGTATTTCAGAGCATAGAAAAGGACGGAATACTCCCAACCTCATTCTATGAAGCCACCATATCCCTGATACCAAAACCAGGTAAAGACACCACAAAAAAAGAAAATTACAGAGCTGTATCCCTCATGAACCTAGATGCAAAAATCCTCGACAAAATTCTAGCCAATAGAATTCAACAACATATCAAAAAAATAATTCACCGTGACCAAGTGGGATTCACACCAGGTATGCAGGGATGCTTCAACATTAGACAAACAATGTAACCCTTCCTTTAAATAAAACAAAAGAACGAAATGATCTTATCAATTGATGCAGAGAAGGCGTTTGAGGAAGTCCAAAACCTATTCATGATAAAAACTCTCAGCAAAATAGGAATAGAAGGAAAATTCCTCAAGATAACAAACTGCATTAATATAAAGCCAACAGCCAACATCGTTCTAAATGGAGAGAGTCTGAAAGCATTCCCCTTGAGAACATGAACCAGACAAGGATGCTGTTTATCACTACTCTTATTCAACATTGTACTGGAGGTCCTAGCCGGAGCAATTAGGCTAGATAAAGAAATAAAGGCCATCCAGATTGGTAAGTGTCATGGAGTGAATTACATCCTCTCAAAAATGTATGTCTCAACTTGGTTAGGCCATGCTTCCCAGTATTGTGTGGTTGTCCTCCATTTCATGATTGTAATTTTATGTTTAGAGGATTAGGGTGGGATTGTAACACCACCCTTACACAGGTCACCTCCCTGATCCAAGGTAAATTGAGTTTCCCTGGTGTGTGGCCTGCAGCACCTTTCATCTCTCAAGAGATAAAAGGAAAGGGGAGCAAGCAGAGAGTTGGAAACCTCATACCACCAAGAAAGCAGTGCAGGGAGCAGAGTGCATCCTTTGGACATGGGGTCCCTGCGCCTGAGAAGCTCCTCAAGCAGGGGAAGACGGAGGACAAGGACCTTTCTCCAGAGCTGACAGAGAGACAAAGCCTTCCCCTGGAACCGAAGCCCTGAATCTGGACTTGTAACCTACTAGACTGTGAGAAAATCAATTTCTCTTTGTGAAAGCCATCCACTTCTTGTGGTATTTCTGTTATAGCAGCACTAGATGACTAAGACAAAGGGTCACAATAGATGGAACCTGAGGGAATGGGAGAAAAATGTGGAACAGACCTCAAATCATAGGGGGGAAAAAAACAGACCCACTGGTCTGGTTGGGACAGAAGCAGCCCCAGAGACTATTGCCCTGAGATACCCTTCAAACCTTGAACCAAAACTAACTCCTGAAGATACATTGTAGGTAAATAATAAATAGGCTCAAAAAATAATGAATACCACCTCTAAGTACTGTATTTTATGCAAATAATGCACACATTTTGCATTTATTTACCAGCCATGCCCTCCTGCGAAAGCCATCCTTAAAATGTTCATCAAAAGATTAATGGATAAACAAAATGTGGTATATGAATATACAATATTATTCAGCCATAAAATGAAATGAAGTTCTGATACATGCTACAACATGGATAAATTGTAAAAACATAACATTGAGCAAAGTAAGTCAGACACAAAAAGCAAATATTCTATGGCCTCATTTATATTGAATACATAGAATAGGCAAATTCATACTGACAAAAATTTATTTGAGGTCACCAAGGACTGGGAGGAGAAGGAAACAGTTATTATTTAAGGGGTATTTAGTTTCTGTTTAGGGGATAAGAAAACATTTCAAAATGAATAATGGTTGTCATGGATTGAATTATGTCCCCCTAAAAATGTGTGTATCAATTGGACTGGGCCAGGATTCCTGGTTTTGTGTGGTTTTCCTTTATGTGGTAAATTCTGCCTCTATGGTGTTAATGAGGGAGGAGGGGCGGCAGTTGTGTTAGTGAGGCAGGACTCTCCCTACAGGGTTGGATTGTGTCTTGAGGCAATCTCTTGAGATATTAAAGGGAGAAGCAAGCAGAGAGACAGGGGGACCTCATACCGCAAAGAAAGCAGTACCAGGAGCAGAGCGCATCCTTTGGACCTGGGGTTCCTTCGCAAAGAAGCTCCTAGTCCTAGGCAGGATTGATGAGAAGGCTGACAGAGAGAGAAAGCCTTCCTCTGGAGCTGACATCCTGAATTTGGACCTTTAGCCTACTTTACTGTGAAGAAATAAATTTCTCTTTGTTAAAGCCATCCACTTGCACTATTTCTGTTATAGCAGCACTAGATGACTAAGACAGTGGTAATGGTTGCACACCACGGTGAATGTAATTAACGTCACTGAACTGTACAATTAAAATGGCAAATATTTTGATATGTATATATATTACCACAATAAAAAGTTAATAATAAATATCAACGTTGGCAATGTTGTGGGAAAGCAACATGTAGATTGTTGTTGTTAGGTGCCGTCGGGTGTGAAACACTGCCCGATCCTGCCCCATTCTCACCATCTTTGCTATGTTTGAGCCCATTATTGCAGTCACTGTGTCAGTCCATCTTGTTGAGGGTCTTCCTCTTTTTTGCTGATTCTCTACTTTACAAAGCATGTTGTCCTTATTCAGGGACTGATCCCACCTGATGACATGCCCAAAGTATGTGAGATGAAATCTCACCATCCTTGTTTCTAAGGAGCACTCTGGCTGTACTTCTTCCCAAGACAGATTTATTAGTTCTTTTGGCAGTACAGGGTATGTTCAATATTCTTCAACAACGCCATAATTCAGAGATATCAATTCTTCTTCAGTCTTCCTTATTCATTGTCCAGCTTTCACATGCATATGAGGCGATTGAAAACACCATGGCTTGGCTCAGGCGTACCTTAGTTTTCAAGATGACATCTTTGCTCTTGAACACTTTAAAGAGGTCTTTTAAAGCAGATTTGCCCAATGCAATGTGTCATTTGATTTCTTAACTGTTGATTCCATGGGTGTTGGTTGTGGATCCAAGTAAAATGAAATTCTTGACTTCAATCTTTTCTCTGTTTATTATGATGTTGTTTATTGGCTCAGTAGTGAGGATTTTTGTTTAAAGTGTAATCCGTACTGAAGGCTGTATGTAGTCTTTGATCTTCACCAGTAAGCGCTTCAAGTCCTCTTCACTTTCAGCAAGCAGGGTTGTGTCATCTGCACAATGCATGTTGTTAATGAGTCTTCCTCCAATCTAGATGCTGTGTTCTTCTTCATACAGTGCAGCTTCTCAGATTATTTGCTCAGCATACAGATTGCATAAGTATGGTGAAAGGATACAACCCTGACATACACCTTTCCTGATTTTAAACCACGCAGTATTTCCTTGTTTTGTTCAAACGACTGCCTCTTGATCTATGTACAGGTTCCTCATGGGCACAATTAAGTGTTCTGGAATTCACATTGTTAGCAATGTTATCCATAATGTTACCAGGTGGAAACCCAAGGTTCGTGCTCAGCATGACTCATATTGGCCAATGAACTAGAGACAGAGGTGGGAGAACAGGAAAGGCACCTTTATTTTTTTGTACAAGGAAAGGAGTCAGCTGGAACTGCTGCTGCCAAGACTACTCACCAAGGGCAGGCAGGCCGGTTACTTTTAAAGGGGTTTACAAGTAGGGAGTTCATACAAATTACGTCAGCAACATTCTTAATCATGCTACGCAGGCGCAACAGGGCTTACATAAAAGCAGACTTCAAATGCAAAGCCCGGGGGGAGGAAGCCAAGCAAAGAAAATAGAATTTTTAATACAATACTGTGGGAGCTGTCTCACTAAATTTGTTATGATCCACACAGTTGAATGACTTTGCATAGTCAATAAAACACAGGTAAACATCTTTATGGATCCATCTGACATCAGCAATGATATCCCTCACTCTATGTCTTCTTCTGAATCTGGCTTGAATTTCTGGCAGTTCTCCGTTGATGTACTGCTGCAGCCACTTTTAAATGATCTTTGGCAAAATTTTATTTGCCTGTGATATTAATGATATTGTTCACTGATTTCCACATTCTGTTGGATCACCTTTCTTGGGAATAGGCATAAATATGGATCTCTTCCAGTCAGTAGGCCAGGTAGCTGTCTTCCAAATTTCTTGGCATGAACGAGTGAGCACTTCCAGCGCTGCATCCGTTTGTGAAACATCTCAGTTAGTATTCCATCAGTTCCTGGAGCCTTGTTTTTCGCCAATGCCTTCAGTGCAGCTTGGACCTCTTGGTTCAGTACCGTCAGTTCTTGATCATATGCTACCTCCTGAAATGTTCAAAATTGACCAATTCTTTTTGGTACAGTAACTCTGTATTCCTTCCATCTTCTTTTGATGCTTCCTGCATCATTTAATATTTTCCTTATAGACTCCTTCAGTATTGCAACTCAAGTCTTGAATTTTTTCTTCAGCTCTTTCAGCTTGTGAAATGCTGAAAGTGTTCTTCCCTTTTGGTTTTCTAACTTCAGGTCTTTGCATATGTCATTATAATACTTTGTCTTCTCCAATAGCCATTTGAAATCTTCTGTTAGGCTCGTTTACTTCTTCATTTCTTCCTTTTACTTGAGCTACTCGAAGTTCAAGAGCAAGTATCAGAGTCTCTTCTGACATCCATTTGGGTCTCTTCTTTTTTCCCTGACTTTTTAATGACCTCTTGCTTTCTTCATGTATGATGTCCTTGATGTCATCCCACAACTTGTCTGGTCTTCGGTCATTAGTGTTCAATGTGTCAAATCTATTCTTGAGATGGTGGGATATACTTGAGGTCATACTCTGGCTCTGATGGGCTTGTTCTAATTTTCTTCAGCTTCAACTTGAACTTGCATATGAGCAAATGATGATCTGTTCCACAGTTGACCCCTGGCCTTGTTCTGACTGATTATATTGAACTTTTCCATCATCTCTTTACACAGATTTGATTCCTGCGTATTCCATCCGGCAAGGTCCACATGTATAGTTGCTGTTTATGTTGTTGAAAAAGGGTATTTGCGATGAAGTCTTTGGTCTTGCAAAATTCTATCATGGGATCTTCAGCATCATTTCTATCACCAAGGGCATATTTTCCAACTACCGATCCTTCTTTGTTTCCAACTTTCACATTATAATCACCAGTAATTATCAGTGCATCCTGATTGCATGTTTGATCAATTTCAGACTGTAGAAATTGGTAAAAATCTTCAATTTTTCATCTTTGCCCCTAGTGGCTGATGTGTAAATTTGAATAATAGTCATATTATTCAAATAAGGTATGGATATTATCCTATCACTGATAGCATTGTACTTCAGGATAGATCTTGAAATGCCCTTTTTGACAATGAATACAACACCATTCCTCTTCAAGTTGTCATTCCCGGCAAAATAGAGCATATGATTGATTCAAAATGGCCAATACCAGTCCAATTTCAGCTCACTAACACCTAGGATATCGATCTTTATGCGTTCCATCTCATTTTTTACGATTTCCAATTTTCCTAGGTTCGTACTTCATGTATTACACGTTCCAATTATTAATGATTGTTTGCAGAAACATGTGGATGCTTGCACTAAAAATGGATCCAATATTTTTTGGGGGGTAATTTGTCAATGTGTAATAAAGGCTATAACAATGATCAGTCCTCTAATTCAGCAAGACTACTTCTAGGACTTTATTCTAAAAGGAATAATTTAGTATAGGAAAAAAGTGATTTGTACATAATGTTTATAGAAATGTTATTCACTAGACTATTTTAGATATAAAGAAAAAAAATTTTTTTCTTTATAAGAATAAATCAAACATGGATCCTGTCCCTAAAGAGCTTGTGATTTAAGGAAGGGATAGTTAAATGCAGAATATTTGGGAAAGAATTGGACTACATGTTCTCTAAATTTCTTTCCAGCACTTAAATTCAGTTATTCTATTATTTCTACTCTGTTCTATTGAAGCTGGAGTGGGTTCCCTTGATTCTTTCCCCAAGAGTGGCAAGCTGTTCACTATCCCCCATAGTACAATCTAGTGCATACATAAAAAGTCAAGGAACACACAAACTAGTATGAAATCATAGAGGGTAACTTATTACATATGGAGGGAGTGTGGGAAAGCATCACTCAGTAAGTCTCATTTAGTTAGGATTTAAAGATTAAATACTTTGACAGGTTAGAGAAGTCTGTGGATTATTGAGAAATAAATCATACTCTAGTGATTGTTGTTATGATGGATGTCTTAGTTATCTAGTGCTGCTATAACAGAAATACCACAGGTGGGAGGCTTTAACAAGGAAAATTTATTCTCTCACAGTCTAGGAGGCTAGAAGTCCAAATTCATGGTGCCAGCTCCAGGGGAAGGCTTTCTCTCTCTGTCAGTTCTGGGGAAGGTCCTTGTCATCAATTTTCCCCTGGCCTAGGAGCTCCTCAGCACAGGAACCCCAGGTCCAAAGGACACACGCCTCTGGCTCTTCTTGCTTGGTGGTAATGAGGTATCTCTGTCTCTCTGCTTGCTTCTCTTTTGTATCTCAAAAGAAATTGACTCAAGATACAGCCTAATTTTGTTGATTGAGTCCTGCCTCATTAAGATAATTGTCTCTAATCCTGCCTTATTAACATCATAGAGGTAAGATTTACAACACATAGAAAAATCACATCAGATGACAAACTGGTGGGCAATCACACAATACTGGGAATCATGGCCTAGCTAAACTGACACACATTTTTGGGGGGAAACAATCCAATTCATAAAATTCCACCCCTTGGCCCCTCAAAATTCATGTCCTTGCCACATGTAAAACACATTCACCCCTTCTTATTATAGCAAAAGTCTTAAATCAACTCCAAGTCCAAAATCCAAAAATTCCTCTTCATCTGTGAAATCTAGAAGACAAGTTATCTGCTTCCAAAGTAAAATAGTGGAACAGGCACAAGCTAGATATTTCCATTAGAAATGGGAGGAATTGGAGGGAAAGAAGGGATAACAGGCACCAAGCAAGTCGGCAGAACACATTACAGTAGCTCTCAAAGCTTGAAAATAATCCTCTGTTCTCTGAGACTATTTAGGTAGTGGCCCTGCCAATCAGACTCTGGGTGTTAGCCACACTCTCTGGACTCTAGGTGGAAGCCCCTCAGCCCTAGGCTTCAGTTCCAACCATCCAGACCCACTGGAATGGCAACTCTGCTGCCTCAGATTTGGGCGGCCCCATTCTCCTAGTCCATTTGTATGATGACTCCATTCCCTCAGCCCAGGCAGGCCCTGTTCTTCTGCCATTTGGGCATGACAGCCCCACCCCCTCAGCTTTGGGCAGCATCTAGCACCATCCCACTGGCACTCGTGAAAGGCAACCCCACACTCCAGAATTGAGTTGGTGAAAATCTGCCTGTTTGAAACTGAGGAGGCTGTGGCCCCACCCTCAGAAACTCCAGAGGCCATGGCTCTACCATTCGAGACCCCTGAGGTCATGGCCATATTCTTTGAGACTGAAGCGGCTTAGCTTCCTGTGCTCTTTTTCTCTTCAGCTTTTGCTTCGTGGTTTCTTGGCCTTTTGGCCACTTGTGCCTCACCACCTATGTCTGTCCTGCTCGGGCAAGTGTTTCTAAGCTGTTTCACTCCTCTGGTAAGTGCCTGGAGGCACCCCACTCTGCCAGTAAACTTTGGCCAGAAGGCACTCAGCTCCCTTGCTCTGAGAGTCTGCAAGTCTGGCTCCACTGATAAGTGCCTGGAGGCACTCCTCTCCACCAGGAAGGCTCCTGCCAAAGGCATTCAGCTCTTTTGCTCTGTGGGTTGGCTCTAGCACTGTCTCGTGCTGGTCTCCTGGTTCTGCTTCTGCCATTTCTTTGCGGCTGCACATTCTCTGCTGCTTCTCACTGCCTGCTCTGTCTCCAGTGTAACAGCTCTCCTCACTTCTTTCTGAGTCTTCGATAGCATTGTGTTTGATGTCCATAATTCCACCAACAATCTCCTTAAAGCAATCTAGATTTTTACTATTGGGCACTTTAAAACTCTTCCAGCCTCTACCTATTCAGTTTCCAAACTCCTTCCAAATTTTAGGTATCTGTTAGAGCAGCACCCCATTCCCAGTACCAAATTATGTCTAAATATCTAGTGCTGCTATAACAGAAATACCACGAGTGTGTCTTTAACAAAGATAAATTTATTCTCTCACAGTCTAGGAGGCCAGAATTTCGAATTCAGGGTGCTAGCTCCAGGGGAAGGCTTTTGATCTCTCTCGGCTCTAGGGAAAGGTCCTTGTGATGTATCAGTCTTCCCTTGGTCTGGAAGCATCTCAGCCCAGGAACCTCAGGTCCAAAGGACACTCTCTGCTCCTGGCGCTGCTTTCTTGGTGGTATGAGGTCCCACTCTCTGCTTGCTTCCCTTTCCTTTTTATCTCTTGAGAGATACAAAGTGATGCCGGCCACACCCCAGGGAAACTGCCTTTACATTGGATCTTTCCCTGGCCTAGGAGTTTCTCAGTGCAGGGACCCTGGGTCCAAAGGACGCCAGCTCCTGACTCTTCTTGCTTGGTGGTAATGAGGTCTCACTCTCTCTTTACTTGCTTCTCTCTTTTATATCTCAAAAGAGATTCACTCCAGACAAAACTTAATCTTGTGAATTGAGTCCTGCCTCATTAACATAACTGCCTCTAATTCAGCCCCATTGACATCATAGAGGAAGGATTTACAAGACATAGGAAAGCACGTCAGATGACAAAATGGTGGATAATCACACAATACTGGGGATCATGGCCTAGGCAAGTTGACACACATTTTGGGGGGACACAATTTAATCCATAACAATGGTTTTCAGAACACATAGGATTATTGCTTCTCAATGGTCTAATGAAGTGATTCACTATATAAATAAAAATAATATCTTGTGGAAATTTAAATTATATGAAGTTAAAAATACATTACAATAATAATGCAAAAAGCACAAGAAAGTAAAGGTATTAATGGGGTATAGGATACTAACGTTATCAGTAAAGTAGTAAACGTATTAACTGGTTTAGACTGTAATAAATAAAAACAGTGGGTTGTAAATTTTAGAGTAACCACTAAAGGAATAGTATAACTAACAAGGTACTAGAGGGAAAATTCTAAATAATAGAAATATTTGATCAATTTAAAAGGTGGCGTGAAAAGAGAAAAAAGGAACAAAAAGAGATGTGTCAAATAAAAAAGCAAAAATGATGATGGGAAATATAGGCCATAATATAGCAGTGATAAGATTAAAATTAAGTAAAATAAATATCCCAGTTAAAAGACAAACATTGTCAGTTTGGATAATAAATAAATAATACCAAAGGAAATCCAACTGCATGCTGTTTACATGGCCTTTATCTTGAATATAAGGAAACAGAAAGGTTGAAAGTGAAAAGATGGAATAAGATAAGCCACACAAACACTAACCGAAACAAAATTAGTGTACATATACTTATTTGACTCTGCTTTGAGAAGGCAGCTCCCCAGTCATATTAAAATATGACTTCCAACCTGAGGGGTTTATCTTCCAGCATTGTATCAAACAATGTTCCGCTGCTATATATAAGGTTTTCACTGTCCAGTTTTTTAAGAAGTACATCACCAGGTCCCTCTTCCTAATCTTAGTCTGGAAGCTCCACTGAAACCTGTCCACCATGGGTAACTCTGCTGCATCACAGCAACATGCAAGCCACCACAGTATGACAAACTGCCAGACAAATGGTGGAACCAACTTCATGGCACCTGACAACAACATACTTATATGGGAAAAAATAGAATTTAGGGGTGAAATTAATTGAGATAAGAAGAGAGATTAGAAAATGATAAGAGGGTCAATCCACAACAAAGATAAATATCACAATTCTAAATCATTAGGAACACAACTAAATAGCATTAAAAGATACAAAGTAAAATTGGACAGAACTAAAAGGAGACACACAAAATCACTTTGGGAGGCTTTCACACGGTTCTGTCAATATCTGATAGAAGAAAAAAAGCAAAAAAAAATTGTAAAGCTTATCTGAACAACAAATTTAACAAACTGTACCTAATTGACATACATAGAACACTGCATAGGACAATGAGACAATACAGATTCTTTTCAAGTGCAAATGAAAAATCATCAAAATTGAACATATGAAAAACTTTTGGAATCAAGTAGCGGTGATGGTTGCTGTATTGTATATTAAATGGCCACTAACAGTCTTTTTTATTTTTTTTTTAACAGTCTTTTAAGACCCCAGACACTACTCACCAAAGTAGAACATAGGACATTTTCTTTACAAACTTTGTTATGCCAGTGGAGCTAGATGTTCCCCAAGATCATGGTCCTCGCAGCCCCCAGCCCAGTAATTCGATCCCTCAGGGAATTTGGATGTGTCTATGCGATGACCCTGTCTTGTACGAGTTGTGCTGGCTTCCCCAGTATTGTGTACACTCTCACCCTTCACCAAAGTTACCACTTATCTATCGTCTATTTAATGTTTTTCCATCCCCACCCCTCCCCTCACTCATAACCATCAAAGATTGTTTCTTTTTGTGTGTAAACCTTTTATGAGTTTTTACAGTAGTGGTCTCATACAATATTTGTCCTTTTGTGATTGACTTATTTCACTCAGCATAAAGCCCTCATGATTTATCTGTGTTGTGAGATGCTTTGCAGATTCATCGTTGTTCTTTATTATTGCATAGTACTCCATTGTGTGTAGGTACCATAGTTTGTTTATCCATTCATCTGTTGAATGGGCATCTAGGTTGTTTCCACCTTTTTGCTGTTGTGAGCCATGCTACAATGAACACGGGTGTGCATATGTCTATTCGTGTGGCAGCTCTTATTTCTCTAGGATATATTTCAAGGAGTGTGATTGCTGGATCATATGGCATTTCTATTTCTAGCTTTTTAAGGAAGTGCTGTATCATTTTCCAATGTGGCTGTACCATTTTGCATTCCCACTAGCAGTGCATAAGAGTTCCGATCTCCCCGCAGTCTATCCAACACTTGTTATTTTCTGTTTTTTTGATTCCTGCCAGTAATGCAAGGTGAGATGGTATCTTGTTGTCATTTCGATTTGCATTTCTCTAATGACTGGTGATCGTGAGCATTTCTTCATTTATCTGTTAGCTGCTTGAATGTCTTCTTTGGTGAAGTGTCTGTTCATTTCCTTTGCCCATTTTTTAATTGGATTATTTGTCTTTTGTTGTAGAGGTGTTGGATTTTCCTATAGATTTCAGAGATTAGACCCTTGTCAGATTTGTAATAGCCAAAGATTTTTTCCCAGTCTGTAGGTTGTCTTTTTACTCTGTTGGTAAACCCTTTTGATGAACATTAAGTGTTTAATTATTAGAAGATCCCAGTTATCTAGCTTATCTTCTGGAGTTTGTGTGTTGTTAGTTATGGTTTGTATTCTGTTAATGCCGTGTATTAGGGCCTCTAGTGTTGATCCTATTTTTTCTTCTGTGAACTTTATAGTTTTGGGTTTTATACTTAGGTCTTTGATTATTTTGAGTTAGTTTTTGTGTATGGTGTGAGATATGGGTCCTGTTTCATTTTTTTGCAGATGGACATCCAGTTTTGCCAGAACCATTTGTTAAAAAGACTGTCTTTCCCCATGTGACAGACTTTGGACCCTCGTCAAAGACCTTGTGACCGTAGATGAATGGATTTACATCTGGGTTCTCAATTCTGTTCCATTGGTCAGTATATCTGTTATGGTAACAGTACCAGGCTGTTTTGACTACCATAGCTGTTTAGTAGGTTCTAAGGTCAGGCATGAGTCGGAATCAACTCGACGGCACTGGGTTTTGGTAAGGTCAGGTATTGCAAGTCCTCCTACTTATTTTTCTTAATAGTGATTTACTTATCCAGGGCCTCTTCCCTTTCCATATTAAGTTAATGATTAGTTTTCCCACCTCTTTAAAGACAGTTCTTGGTATTTGGATAGGAATTGCATCATATCTGTAGATTGGTTTGGGTAGAATTGTCATTTTCACAATGAAGAATCTGCCTATCCATGAGCATGGTATGTTTTTCCATTTTTGTAGGTCTCTTTTGGTTTCTTGCGGTAGTGTTTTGTAGTTTTCTTTGTATAGGTCTTTTACATCCCTGGTTAGGTTTATTCCTAAACATTTTTTTAGGGGCTATTATGAATGGTATTGTTTTCATGATTTCCTTTTCATCATTCTCTTTATTGGTGTATAGGAATCCAACTGATTTTTGTATGTTTATCTTGTATCCTGCTACACTGCTGAATCTTTCTATTAGTTCAAGTAGTTTTCTCGTGGAGTCTTTTGGGTTTTCTATGTATAGTATCATATCATCCACAAATAGAGACAGTTTTACTTCTTCCTTGGCAATTTAGATGCCCTTTATTTCATTTTCTTGCCTTATTCCTCTAGCTAGGACTTCCAGCACAATGTTAAATAGGAGTGGTGATAAAGGGCATCCTTGTCTGGTTCCTGTTCTCAAAGGAAATGTTTTCAGCCTCTCTCCATTAACAATGATGTTGGCCGTTGGTTTTAGATGCCCTTTATTATGTTGAGGAATTTCCCTTCTATACCTATTTTATTGAGAGTTTTTATCAAGAATGGGTATTGGACTTTGTTGAATGCCTTTTCTGTGTCGATGGAGATGATCATGTGATTCTTTTATTTATGTGGTGGATTATGTTGATAATTTTCTAATGTTGAACCATCCTTGCATGCCTGGTATGAATCCTACTTGGTGGTGGTATGTTATTTTTTTGATATGATGCTGAATTCTATTGACTAGAATTTTGTTGAGAATTTTTGCATCTATGTTCATGAAAGATATTGGTCTGCAATTTTCTTTATTTGTAATGTCTTTGCCTAGTTTTGTTATTAGGGTTATGCTGGCTTCATAGAATGAATTCAGGAGTATCCCTTCCTTTTCTATTTTCTGAAATAGTTTGAATAGTACTGGTGTAAGCTCTTCTCAGAATGCTTGGTAGAATTCTCCAGTGAAGCCATCTGGGCCAGGGCTTTTTATTGTTGGGTTTTGTTGTTTTTTTTTTTTTACCTTGTCAGTCTCTTCTCTTGTTATGTGTCTGTTCAGATTTTCAACATCATTTTGTGTTAGTTTGGGTAGGTAGTGTGTCTTTAGAAATTTGTCCATTTCCTCTAGGTTTTCAAATTTGTTGGAGTATAGTTTTTCATAATACTCTGTTATAATACTTTTTATTTCAGTTGAGTCTGTTGTAACGTCCTCTATTTCATTCCTTATTTGGGTCATTTGTGTTCTCTCCTGTTTTTCTTTTGTTGAATTGGCCAGTGGTTTGTTTATTTTGTTGATCTTTTCAAAGAACCAATTTTTGGTTTTGTTGATTCTTTCTGTTTTTTTTATTCTCTATTTCATTTATTTCTGCTCTAATCTTTATTATTTCCTTTCTTCTCGTGGCTGTGGGCTTCTTTTGTTGTTCTCTTTCTATTTGTTCAGTTGTGTAGCTAATGGTTTGATTTTGTCCCTTTTTCTTTTTTGATGTTTCCATCTATTGCTATAAATTGACCTCTGAGCACTGCTTTTGGTGTGTCCCAAAGGTTTTGGTATAATGTGTTTTCATTCTCATTTGATTCTAGGAATTTTTTCATTCCATCTTTGATTTTTAGTATTATCCAGTGGTTTTTAAGCAGGATGTTATTCAGTTTCCATGTAATCGATTTTTTCCCTTGTTATTCCTGTTGTTAATTTCTACTATGATGGCATATGATCAGAGAAGATACTTTGTATTATCTCAATGTTTTGGATTTTGTTGAGGTTGCTGTCTGGCTTAATATGTGGTCTATTCTGGAGAGATTTTCCATGTGCTTTGGAAAAGAATGTGTACTTTGCAACTGTTGGGTGGAGTGTTTTATATATGTCTATGAGGTTAAGTTGGCTGATTGTGCCCTTTAGCTCTTCTGTATGTTTATTGAGTTTCTTTCTGGAGATTCTGTCCTTTACCGAGAGTGGTGTGTTGAAGTATCCTATTATTATTGTGGAACTGTCTATTTCTCAGTAGGTGGTGGGAGATCAAGGGGTCTCAGTGCATGTGGGGTTGGCCTGCAGGAACTGGCTGAGTGTAGGATGGCCAATGCTGCAGCCAGGTGGTCACTGAGTGTTGACACAAGGTGTGCCTGCTTATCATTGGAGTCTCCACCTAGTAGTCACTGGTGATGAAATATGCCTGCCAAGACATGCCAGGTGGTCACTGGAAGAATGTACAGGGATGTGTCTGCTAGTTGCTGGGCTAGGGTGTGGGGCACACTTGTTGGTTGCTGGGCAGTGACTCCGGGTGTGTTTCCGGTTACTGTGTGGGCTCGGGGGGGGATAGCACTGGTCACTGGGCAGCTGATATGTGGGCATCCCTGCTGGTTACCAGGCTGCAGGAATGCTCTTGCCAGTCATCATGCAGTGGGCTTGCTCTTGGTGGTCACCAGGCTGCAGGTACACTGGTATTGGTTGCCCAGCTATGGATGCACTCACTGCAGTTACCGAGCTGCAGGTATATAGCCAGGGAGCTGATGTGCTCCCACCAATCACCAGGCAGCAGACTCTCTCCCACTGGTTGCCAACTACAGGCATGCTCCCACTGGTCACTGGGAAATGGGCACACTCTCACCAATCATCGGTGTGCAGGTGCACTTCTGCTGGTCACTAGTCAGTAGGTGTCCTCCCATGGTTGCCAAATTGCAGGCACATTCCTGCTAGTCACCAGGAAACAGGTGCCCTCCCACCAGTCCCTGGGCTGCAGACACTCTCCCGCTGGTCCCTAGACAGTGGACAGTGGGTGCTGGCTTGCCCCTGCATGTCATGGCTTGGGGAGCTCTCCTGCCTGGCTGCCCAGAGTGACTGGGGCCCAGTTTGTTTAAACGTGTGGCGTGGCACACAGATGCTGGCTGGTTTGGGGGCCTCTAGTTGCTACTCTGCAGTTTCACTATTCAGTGGTGTTTCCCAGCCAAATGGTCAGGCTCTGCTGCTGGTGAGTGGACCCTTCTCCAGTTCCTGTCACCCTCTTTTCTCTGTGGTCAACAGGATCACTGGAGGTCCTGCCCTATCTTCCTGCTCTTTCCCTTTTTAGACCCAGCTTGTGTCCCACTCACCTTGTTTCATTCCAGGTTTGTTTGCATAGTACCTCTTTCTCCTGTCATGAGAGGACAGGAATGCTGCCCGCTTTGTCCCAAGATGGCCACGTTGTACCAGGCCAGGTGGCAAGGCACTGAGGGTCTGCATCTCTCCACATCAGCTGTTTTCTTTCTGTCCCTCTTTCCACTTGGAGCTCAGTCTAATTCCTCGTCCTTCTGTTTGATGATCAGGGTTCCAAGGTTGCCATCTGTATCTGTTTCACTTGGTTTCTTGGGTCTTTGATGTAGAGAGACATTCTGGTGCATTAGCCCAAGTCTCCATCTTGGGATCCTCCTCAGTAATCACTGAATTTTTAAAAATTAAGCCAGGCCCTAGCTTTCAGGAATTGAAGATGGAAATTTAGTGTTTTGGTCATTTGTCATATTCGAGTCCTAAAATAAACTTTGATTGTTACATGCATATATTTGGATGTGGCCATGAGGAAGCAGGTAATCAGACCAGGGCAAGGATGGGGAGGATATAGCTAAAATGATTCAGGTTTATTGGCTCAGAGTTTAACCTTTTTGGAGGGAAATGACAATTCTTACTAAGCATGGAACAGAGGACCTCTGAAGAAAAGAGAAATGTTTTAGTCACTTTTATGGAAAAAGAAAAATGACACACCTCTCAAGATGTTTTCTCCATGGAAAAGAGAAAGAACAAAGTATTCTTTTAGTAAAGAATAAAAAAAAAAGAATACTATCATAGAAATTACAGCATTCATCTTGAATTCATCATGTTCAACTGTTAAGTGTACTTTAACCCTCTTCTCAGATAATGCAAAGATTCCAGAACTCTTTAACTGCATTTATATTACCTACAACTTATATATTGTTGTTACTATGTTAATATTTTATATATTTCAAACCCCAATACATTGTTATTGTTTTATACAGTAACTTTCGTTTAGATTTACCCACATATTCATTATTTTCATTGCCCTTCCTTCCCAGAGCTGTGACCTTCAACCTGGGATCATTTTATTCCATGGAAGCAACAATCAAGAAATTAAACCACACATTGCACTGCAAGAATCTGCTGCAGAAGACCCCTTTAACGTTTTAAAAAGCAAAGATGTCACTTTGATGACTGAGGTATGCCTGACCTAATTTATGTTTTTTCTCAATTGCTTCATATGCATGCAAAACTGGATAATGAAGAAGGAAAACAAGATGATTGGATGCATTCAAATTGTGGTGCTGGTGAAGAATACTGAATATACCATGGACTGCCAAAAGAATGAACAAATCAGTCTTAGAAGAAGTACAGCCAGAATGCTCCTTAGAAATAATCATGGCAAGACTTCGACTTACTTTGGACACATCATCAGGAAAGATCAATTGCTGGAAAAGGCCCTCATGGTAGTCGAGTAGAGGGTCAGTGAAAACAAGGGAAATCCTCAATGAGATGGACTGATACAATCGCCACTACAATGGACTCAAACATACTAATGATCATGAAGATGGAACCCATAAAAAAAAACTCATTGCATCCAGTCAATTCTGACTCATAGCAACCCTATAAGACAGAGTAACACTGCCCAGATTGCCACATCTTTCTCCTGCAGAGCGGCTGGTGGATTCAAACCGCTGACCTTTCAGTGAGCAGCCAAGCACTTTAATCACTGAGCCACCGGGCCTCCTTGAAGATGGCACAACCCAGCAATGTTTTGTTCTGTTATACATAAGATCATCATGAGATGGAGTGAACTGAACAGCAACTGAAACAACAAATAACATACTTTATTGTGCGTCTGTTAATGACGCTGTCTTAGGCTGGGTTCTCTAGAAAAGCAAAACCAGTAAAGCGTATAAATATATGTATAGAGATTTATATCAAGGAAATGGCTCATGCGGTTGTAAAGGCTGGAATGTCCCAAGTCTGTGGGTCAGGGTAGAGGCTTCTCCCAATTCACATTGCCACAGGGACTGGCGAACCCAAAATCAGCAAGTCAGAGAGCAGGGCTCTTGCTCACAGGCTGCAAAGATCAATGAATTCCAAGATCGGCAGGCAAGACTGAAGGTAAGCTGCTAGCTCAAGTCCCAAGGACCAGAGGTCAGATGAACGGAACGAGTTGCAGGATCCAGCATGAGCAAAAAGCCCTCAAGCCTTGCCAGAATGTCTGCTTATATTTGATACAGGCCACACATCCAAGGAAACTCCCTTTCACCATCATGGGGGTGATCACATATCAAATCTCAACAGGGAAGTGATCACAACATTATTTGGCTGCCAAAACACGGAGAATTATGGCCCAGTCAAGTTGACACACAATCTTAACCATCACAGACACATTTTATTAGTTTTTGTTTTTCTGAAAATATCAGGAAAAAATAGGAAATATAATTCAGACTTTTATTGACTCAAAGCTTGGCCTTTATTGGGAAAACAATGGCAACAAAGCATGGAATAGCTGATCTTAGAAGATTCACTAAAAGGAGTAACTGGCCATGGAAAGGAGAAATAATGAAAAACTGTCTTTCAGATGTATAAAAGGCAATGCTATTAAAGATGGTGACTAATACCTGCTGGTGAGAAGACCAATATAAACCATAAGATGTTATTGTTGGAAGAGGAACCATGGATCTTTTTATGCCTCCCTCTTTACCTCTTCACCTCTTCATTTTATGGATGATTAAATGAAAATTAATATTTTTTTAAGACCATCCACTGAGTTAGTGTTTGATCTTGGTCTAAAATTCAGGTCTCCTAACTTACAGCAATACTGTTAAGATAAGTAGAAGATTTTAGTAATAGCAAAGCACATTGTTAACTTAATTTTTTTTTTAATTAAAGAAATAGTAGTTTTCACAGGGGGCTTTCTGTTAGGGAGAAATGGAAGATATTGTAATCTTATTGCATTTCTAGATGAGCACCTCAGAAGCAACTGAAAGAGTGGAAAATTTTTAAGAAATTGCAGGTGGGAAACCAAAAACAAATATACATTAAAAAAAAATGTAAAGTCTTTAAAATCCAAGAAGAATCGAATACCCTATGATATGCATGATTTCCCTCTTCTTACCATCCCTCCCTCCCCCCTGCCCCATCATGTTTGGCAATCCCTCTTCCACCAAATTTTCCCCTAACTGCTTGCATTCCCAATTCTGCTAGTCCATCATCCAGAATGAAGCATGTAGGTCTTAAATCTCCCAGAAAATAGCCCAAACCAAAGGTTACACAGAAGAGGTTTTGTTGAGCATGTATTAACCTGATAAAATTTGGAGGAGAAGAAACAAAATTTGCTACTGACAGCTTCACTGAGGTATGACAAATGAGCTGTTCTTTTTTCTCAGTTATGGGGGTCTGGGAAACTAGATGTTATGGATTAAACTGTGACCTCCCAAAATATGTATTAAAGTCCTGGCTCCTGTATCTGTGGACGTGATTCTGCTTGGGAATAGGTATTTCATTTTATGTTAATAATGTCATACCAGAGTAGGGTGAATTCTAAACCTAATCACTTAATGAGTTATAAAACCAGCAGAAAAGACATAGATACACACAGAGACAGATGCCAAGGATGCTAAGGAATGCCAAGGAACTCCCAGGTTTATTGACAAGAAAGGACTGTCCCCTAGAGCTGATGCCCTGATTTAGACTTCTGACCTCCAAAACTGTGAGAAAGTAAATTTTTGTTCTTTAGAGCCACCCACTTATCATCTATTTGTTATGGCAGCATTAGGTTACTAAGACAATAGTGGAACACCACTATATAGGATGTGGATAATAGAAGACTCAAGAGTAATGTTCTTAATATTGTTTATTGGGGTGAAATTCCTATAAAACTAACCATTTTCTGGTGTAATTTATACATTCACTATGATGTGCAACCACCACCTCATTCTAGTTCCAAAACATTTCATCACCCCAAAAGTGAATCATATACCCATTAATCAGTTACTCTCCATTCCTTCCTGTCAACTGCCAGTCTCCTTTCTGTCTCAACGGATTTACCTTTCCTGAATATTTCATATAAATGGAATAATAAAATGTGTGACTTCTTTTACTGCGCCTAGATTCTTTTATTTAGCAATCCAAATTGCAACATGTATCAGGACTTCTTTTATTTCACATAATCTTTTTAAGGTTCATCCACATTGCTGTATATATTAGTACTTCATTCCTTTTTATGGCTGAATAGTATTCCAGCGGTTAAGAGCTCGGCTGCTGACCAAAAGAACAGCAGTTCAAATCTACCAGCTACTCCTTGGAAACTCTATGGGGCAGTTCTGCTCTCTCTTATAGGGTCGCTATGAGTTGGAATCGATTTGACGGCAATGGGTTTCTTTTTTGGGGGGATATGTGTGTGTGTATAAACACATTTTGTTTATCCATTAGTTGATAGACATTTAGGATGTTTCCACATTTTGGCTATTGTGAATAGTGCTGCTATGAATATGCATGTACATGTATTTGTTTGAGTCCCTGATGCCTTCAGTTCTTTTGGGTATGTATCTAGGAGTGGAATTACTGAGTCATATGGTAATTCAATGTTTAACTTTTTGAGGAACTGCCAAACTGTTTTGCATAGCAGCTTCACCCTTTAATATTTCCACCAGCAATTCACGAGGTTTATGAATTCTCCACATTGTCACCAACACTTACTATTTTCTGTTTTCTTTGTTTGTTTTTATATTAGCTATTCTAGTCGGTGCAAAATAGTCTTTCGTTATGGTTTTGATTTGTTGCATTTTCCTAATGACTAGGGATGGTGAGCATCTTTTTACGTGCTTGTTATCTGTTTGTATATCTTTGAAGAAATACCTATTCAAGTCTTTTGCCCATTTTTAAATTGGTTTTTAATCTTTTTATTGTTGAGTTGTAAGAGTACTTTATATACTCTAGATAATAGACCTTTATCAGATATATGACTTGCTAATACTTTTTCCTAATGTAGGTTGTCTTTTCACATTCTTGACGATGTCCTTTGATATACAAAAGTCTTACATTTTGACGAAGTCCGATTTATGTATTTTTTCTTTTATTGCTCAGCTTTTGTTGCTGAGTCCATTGCCAAATGAAATGTCCTGAAAATTTACTCTTATGTTTTCATCTAAGATTTTTATAGTTTTACCTCTTATAAATATATATTAAATAAATATATGTATACATATAAATACATATATATATGTATTTGGAAACTCTGATGGCATACTAGTTAAGAACTAAGGCTGCTAACCAAAAGTTTGGCAGTTTGAATCCACCAGGCACTCCTTGGAAACCATATAGGGCAGTTCTAGTTTGTCCTATAGGGTCATTATGAGTCAGAATCGATTCATGGCAAAGGGGTTGGCTTTTTTTGGTTTTATTTATTTAATCAGTCTTTAATCTTTATATGGTATGAAGAGTCTACCTTCATTTTTTTTTTTTTTTTGCACAATTAGCTGTAAATATTATTCTTTCCTCATTGAATGGATTTGGCACCTTTGGCAAAAATTTATTGACAATAGATGCATGGGTTTATTTCTGCACTCTCAGTTCTATTCCATTGACCTATATGTCTATCTTTATGCCAGTACCACACTGTTGATCACTGAAATTTCGTAGGAAGTTTTGAAATCAGAAAGTCTCAGTCCCCCAAATTTGTTCTTTTTAAAAAAAAAATCATTAGGCTATTCTAAGTCCCTTGCAATTCCATATAAATTTTAGGATCACCTTATCCATTTCTGTATAAATGGCCATTATGATTTTGATAGAGATTACATTGGATCTGTAGATTGCTTTGTGTGGTATTGCCATCTTAACAATATTACATCTTTCAATCTTTAAATCACTTTTGTGTGGACTTTTTAGCCATTTTGCCAATTTTTTATTGGCTTTTAATGTTTTTGTTGTTGAGTTGTAAGAGTCCCTTATATAGTCTAGATAATAGTCTTATCAGATATATGATTTGCTAATACTTATAACTCCTACCGAAGTGATTGGGCAGGACTAGGTGATAGGGTAATTGTGGCCCACCAAAGGGATTGATCAGTTTTGCCATCCTGCTAGCTAGAGGTGAGCCATCTCAGAGGCGAGAGAGAGAGAGAAGATACCACCACCAGGGAAGAACAGCCAGGAGCCAGCATGTCCTTTGGACCAAGGATCACTTCATTGGGATCAGAGGCTGCCCTGATGGAAGAACTATATCCTTGCTTGTTCCTGAGCCTGAATTGTAACCTGTTACTTCCCTAGTGAAACCCATAATCGTGAATATGATCTGTGAGTTCTGTGTGGCCATTACAATGAAGTATTGAACGCAGCAGAGAAGCAGAGAGTACCCTGGGAGGGACACTTGGTGTTAGAGTTGGTAAAGATGGTGGAGAGAGGAGTCATGTTTGACCTCTGCCTCATAGGAATCTGCCTTGGGCTGTTGGTCTTGGCTGTTCTTCCCCCTTGGGAAGTTAGATAAGGTCAGACACTGCCACCATGCTGTTGTTACAGTTGGTGTCAGAAGAAGCGGGATTCTTTACAATGGCTCCAGACTCTTGGAAGCATGGAGCCTTGTAAGAGAAAGAACAAAGTCGCTTGGGAAGTAAAAACTTTTGATTCTTAGGTGGCACTTTCGTTGTTGCTACGTGTGATTTAGAAAATAATATTGGAATCATTATTCTCTATCCTTGAGCATAGAGAATGTGACCCAGCTGGAGCTGGGCTCACAAGGACACATCAACTGGGCCCTGGGGTATAAAGACAATATAGCAAAGATAATCTTGGAAAATATTGTTTAAGGAGACTTTCACGTCAATAAGAACACAAAGACTTTCCATTCATCTTTTTCTATTAATATTTAGTGAATAGAAATTTGTTGGACCAATGAAGATCCTCCTGACTGTTGTTACTGAAACCTGCACCAATGATTGTTAAGCGGGACAATTCAAAATGTGAGATCACAGCTTCTAGCCAATCTGTGAAAAGGTGAAGTTTTCAATGGTTTTGCCCATTTTATAATGTTAATATAGACTGATGATTCTGTAATATTCTCTGGACTTGGGCAGGCAAGGCTGTGGCAGCATGCTTGTCCTTTTTCCCATTCTTGCTTATTCCGTCCAACCTCTCAACTTTAGTCTTTTTGAATATATGCCGAATAAAACTTTATTTTTGCTTTACTAAACTTTGTTTTGTTTTCCCCATACAGCAGGTGTAATGGCGGAAAAGCTGCAGTTGAAGTGGCCTGGGCCGAAACCAGCCTAGATAAGCACGATGATAGATAGGGGGCCAGGGTCTTCTGGTTCCACCCTGCCAGAGGCCCAAGGCCATATTCATATGAATGAGAAAATAGTTAAGGGGTGGAGAAGATGCAACTGGAATGTTTTAAAAATGGTTATGTGTTTAAGATTATGTGTTTAACTGAATGTACTGTGGATATTGAATGTTTCTCCTACCTACTGTTGTTGTAAAGCAGACCTGTATGTATGGTAGAAATGAATATTGGGTAGTAGAGAGTACAGAGAGCATGTAACTCTGCCTTAAGTCAATATTTGATTGGATATGCTAAAAGAGGACCTAGGATTTGCCCAAGAGAAACACACAGGCTGTTTGAATGCAGTAGCCCTGTGGATAGAGTGGGGGCTTAGGTCAAAAACCTGAGCCCCACCAGAATTTACATGTGAAAAGACATATTGAACCACCCAGAAATGCTGAGAGAACTGGAGATTTGCATTGAAGGCAAGACCTGCAGAAGGAAAAAAAAATGACTGTTTTTGCTCTTTGAATTTCAGGCAAGCAGTTTGCTGTTGAATGTGTTGAGGCAGGAAAAGCCAGTGCTCATCAGATGGAAACCCCTTGCAGTTCTGGAAGTCAAGGGGAGCCAGCAAGTAGGCAGCTTGGTCTGCTTGTTTGTGGTGACCACCTGGGTCCACTCATGAGTGGAAGTGCAGCAATGAAGAGAAGGGTTGAGTTTGCACATGTTCTATTGGCACCCATTGACCTAGCCCACGGTGGCTAGGGATGAGAGAAATAAAGGGCTGGCTGGTCAGAAGTAAAACAGTTGTTGAACTCCTGAAGTTTATGGATAAAACCCATTGACCTAGCCCAAGGCGGCTAGGGATGAGAGTGTGTGAAGGGGCTGCCTGAAGGGTTGGGAGGTGTGTGTGAACTCTCAAGCCTAAGGCTGCTACCCATTGTGACCTAGCTTTGATGGCTAGGGATGACCTGACCAGAACCCAACTGAATGAAGAGAAAGATGTTTGGCACCGTGAGCTGGTGTAGATTACTGAAATCTGATGGCTTGCTCTAGACTGGACTTTGCTTGTGAATGCAGATGCTCGAAGTTCCAACTTGAACAGAAGATTCTTCAAGACCAAGGAACATGCTTATCTCCTCAGAGTACTGGTTTGATAGTGCTTTAGGAAATAATATTGGAGTCATTACTCCCTGTCCTTGAGCGTAGAGAAAGTGACCCAGCTGGAGCTGGGCTCACAAGGACTCACAAGGACTCACAGGGACACATCAACTGGGCCCTGAGGTATAAAAACAATAAAACAAAACCCAGTGCCATTGAGTCAATTCCGACTCATAGCGACCCTATAGGACAGAGTAGAACTGCCCCATAGAGTTCCCAAAGAGCGCCTGGCAGATTCAAACTGCCAACCCTTTGGTGAACAGCCGTAGCACTTAACCACTACGCCACCAGGGTTTCCATAAAAACAATAGCTAAGATAATCTTGGAAAATATCTTTTAGGGAACCTTTCACATCAACAGAACACAGAAAACTTTCCACTCTTATCTTTTTCTGTTAACATTTTGTGAATAGAAATTTCTTGGACTAATGAAGACCCTCCTGACTGTTGTTACTGAAACCTGTACCAATGATTGTTGAGTGAGGCAATTCAAAATGTAGGATCACATTTTCTAGCTAATCTGTGAAAGGGTGAAGCTTTCGATGGTTTTGCCCATTTTGTAATGTTAATATATACTGATGACTCTGTTAACGTTCCTTGGTCTTGGGCAGACATGGCTGAGGCAACATGCCTGTCTGTTTTCCCATTCTTACTTATTCTGTAATATTTCCTTGAACTCGGGTAGACATGGCTCTGGCAACATACTTGTCCACTTCCCACTTTTGCCTTTTTGAATGTATGCTGAATAAAACTTACTTTTCACTTTACTAAACTTTGTGATTTTTTTTTACCCTACAACAATTGCTGTTATTGGGTGCTGTTGTAACTGAACTAGGGTTCTTGTCTTGTCTTATTAGCTGATTGAAATAAGATGGATGCCATACCACCAGTTGCAAGGGAGAACAGAAAATGGAAATTTATTGTCTGCTCAGACAAGGAGCAACTGGTGTCTAGTGACCATAAGGCCACGTGCTCGCCGTCTAAGGGTGCTGGGGAGCTTTTTGTTTCCAATGGCATCGGGGGTTGGGTTTGGTACCCGGAACTCTCCACACTTAGCCTTCCCATGCCCATACTTAGAGGTCCAGATATTAAGTCATCTTCTGTCGGATGTGTGTGTAGTGGGACCCCTCGCTTTTAAAATAGAATCAGGTGAAATCATGGGCTGGGAAATATCGTTCTTTCTGGTGACAGTCGGGTCTGGGGTGGTCTGAAGGACGTGATCTCTTTAATCTGTGCATGCTTCAAGGCATAGCTTGGACTGGTTCAGTGGATGGAGCCACTACCTGCTGCAACTTCCTGAAAAATGTTGCTCAAAACAAGCTTGTGGTTAGCAAGAAAAAGAAAGGGGGAGGGGACGGGTGTTAATTGGGGTTTTCACCGTCAAGGCAGTTCTGACGCATAACAACCCTATGTACCACAGAAGGAAACACTGACCGGCCCTGTGCCATCCTTACAATCCTTGTTATGCTTGAGTCCATTGTTGCAGCCACTGTGTCAATCCATCCCCTTGAAGGTCTTCCTCTTTTTCACTGACCCTCTGCTTTACCAAGCATGATGTCTTTCTTCAGGGACTGATCCTGTAACCAAACAAGAGTTCTTGTCCTGTCCTATTAGCTGATCAAAATAAGATGGATGTAACACCACCAGTTGCAAGGGAAACAGAAACTGGAAATTTATTGTCTGCGCAGACAAGGAGCAATGCAGGATCTAGCCACCATAAGGCCACATGCTTGATGTCTGAGGGGGTTGGGAGCTTTTTATTTCCAGTGGCGTCTGGGGGTTGGGTTTGGTGCCTGGAACTCTCCGCCTTTTTCCCTACTATGTCCACATTTGGAGGTCCGGATGTTGAATCATGTTGGTGATATTCAGGTCCAAGGACAGACTGAGGACACCGCTCTTACGGTCCTGCGCATGCACCAAAATCTTGGTTCACACATGTGCAGGATTCTGGCACCAAATTCAAAATGTGCTTAGGGCAGCAGCGTGGTTGGGCCAAACCGCAGTTAGAAGCTGTGGCTTGGCGGGCTATGAGGGGGGCAGGGAACCACGGCAGAGTGGGTGGGGGGGGGAGGGAGTCTTGGTGGAGGCCTCAATCCCTCCTGACAACATGTCCAAAGTATTTAAAACACAGTCTTGCCATCCTTGCTTCTAAGGAGCATTCTTGTTGTGCTTCTACCAAGACAGATTTGTTCGTTCTTTTGGCAGTCCATGGTATATTCAATGTTCTTTGACAACACCACAATTCAAAGGTCTTCCTTATTCATTGTCCAGCTTTCACATGCATATGATGCAATGGTAAATACCATGGATTGGGTCAGGTACACCTTAGTCTTCAAGGTGACATCTTTGCTTTTCAACACCTTAAAGAGGTCACTTGCAGCAGATCTGCCCAATGCAATGCGTCTTTTGATTTCTTGACTGCTGCTTCCATGGGAAGCAATAGAGACGGTCAATTTAAATATTGGCTATCTAAAACGGGGGGGGGGGAGTAAAGCATGAAGTGGCTGGCTTACACACTTTCGTGAGTGTGCTTACATTAAATGAGGAGGACAAAGGAGGATCCCCACTGAATAGATTCCTCTTTTCCTGATGGGCCGAGGGAACACAGGGCGGGGGAAGATGTTGATAGGATTATTTGATTCAGCTGTGAGTGTTGATTGCTAAAAAGGTTAATTGTGATTGTAAAAGCTGTAATTGTAGAAGCTGTAACCGTGAAAGAGTGGACTAAGCGGGAGGCACTGCTGGACTCCAGTACAATGGCTGAACCTAAAGTCTCTTAAAGGTTTGCTTATGCTGATACCTCATGAGTTCTGTGGGGCCACTGCAATGAATTATTGAACTCAGCAGAGAAGTATAGCGTGCTATAGGAGGGACAATTGGTATCACAGTTGGTAAAGATGGCAGACAGAGAATTCCTGTTTGACCTCCGCCTCATAGAAATCAGCCTTGGGCTGTTGATCTTGAGTCTCCTTCCCTCTTGCGAAGTTAGGGAAGGTCAGACACTGCTCCCACATTGTTTTTACACAATTCATGAAGCCTCCTTTGTCTTTCCATTTATTTGGGTCTTCTTTAACTTATTTCAGCAATTTTTTAGTTTTCTGTGTACAACTCTTTTACTTCCTTGGTTAATTTTTTTTTAAATAATTTTTATTGTGCTTTAAGTGAAAGTTTACAAATCAAGTCAGTCACTCACACAAAAACCCATATATACCTAGCTACACACTCCCAATTACTCTCCTGCTCCCTCCCTCCACTCCCTCTTTTTGTGTCCTTTTCGCCAGCTTCTAATCCCCTCCACCCTCTCATCTCCCCTCAAGGCAGGAGATGCCAACATAGCCTCAAGTGTCCACCTGATCCAAGAAGCTCACTCCTCACCAGCATCCCTCTCCAACCCACTGTCCAGTCCAATCCATGTCTGAGGAGTTGGCTTTGGGAATGGTTTCTGTCCTGGGGCAACAGAAGGTCTGGGGGCCATGACCACCGGGGTCCTTCCAGTCTCAGTCAGACCATAAAGTCTGGTCTTATGAGAATTTGGGGTCTGCATCTCACTGCTGTTCTGCTCCCTCAGGGGTTCTCTGTTGTGTTCCCTGTCAGGGCAGTCATCGGTTATAGCCAGGCACCATGTAGTTCTTCTGGTCTCAGGATGATGTAGTCTCTGGTTCATGTGGCCCTTTCTGTCTCTTTGGCTCGTAATCACCTTGTGTCCTTGGTGTTCTTCATTCTCCTTTGACGCAGGTGGGTTGAGACCAATTGATGCATCTTAATTTTTTTTAATGGCTGCTTGCTAGCGTTTAAGACCCCAGACGCCACTCTTCAAAGTGGGATGCAGAATGTTTTCTTAATAGATTTTATTATGCCAATTGACTTAGATGTCCCCTGAAACCATGGTCCCCAGACCCCTGCCGCGGCTATGCTGGCCTTCGAAGCATTCAGTTTATTCAGGAAACTTCTTTGCTTTTGGTTTAGTCCAATTTTGCTGACCTCCCCTGTACTGTGTGCTGTCTTTCCCTTCACCTATCTACTATCTAATTAGTGAATACTCCTCTCCAGCCCTCCCTCCCTCCCCCCTCTCGTAACCACAAAAGAAAGTTTTCTTCTCAGTTTAAACTATTTCTGAAGTTCTTATAATAGTGGTCTTATACAATATTTGTCCTTTTGCAACTGACTAATTTCACTCAGCATAATGCCTTCCAGGTTCCTCCATGTTATGAAATGTTTCACAGATTCCTCACTGTTCTTTATCGATGCGTAGTGTTCCATTGTGTGAATATATCATATTTACCCATTCATCTCTTGATGGGCACCTTGGTTGCTTCCATGTTTTTGCTATTGTAAACAGTGCTGCAATAAACACGGGTGTGCATACATCTGTTCCTGTAAGGGATCTTATTTCTCTAGGATATGTTCCAAGGAGTGGGATTGCTAGATTCTATGGTAGTTCTATTTCTAGCTTTTTAATAAAGCGCCAAATCAATTTCCAAAGTGGTTGTACCATTTGACATTCCCACCAGCAGTGTAGAAGTGTTCCAATCTCTCCACAGTCTCTCCAATGTTTATTGTTTTGTGTTTTTTGGATTAATGCCACCCTTGTTGGAGTGAGATGAAATCTCATTGTAGTTTTCATCTGCATTTCTCCAATGGCTAATGATCGTGAACATTTCCTCGTATATCTGTTAGCTACCTGAATGTCTTCTTTAGTGAAGTGTCTATTCATAACTTTTGCCCATTTTTTAATTGGGTTATTTGTCTTTCTGCAGTTGAGTTTCTACTGTATTGTGAAGATTTTAGAGATCAGGCGCTGATCAGAAATGTCATAGCTAAAAACTTTTTCCCAGTCTGTAGGTAGTCTTTTTGCTTTTTTGGTGAAGTCTTTGCATGAGCATAGGTGTTTGATTTTTAGGAGCTCCCAGTTATCTAGTTTTTCTTCTACGTTCTTTATAATGTTTTCTACGCTGTTTATGCCATGTATTTGGGCTCCTAACGTTGTCCCTATTTTTTCTTCCACGATCTTTATCATTTTAGATTTTGTATTTAGGTCTTTGATCCATTTTGAGTTAGTTTTTGTGCATGGAGTGAGGTATGGGTCTTGTTTCATTTTGTTGCAGATGGATATCCAGTTATGCCAGCACCATTTGTTAAAAAGACTGTCTTTTCCCCATTTAACTGTTTTGGGGCCTTTGTCAAATATCAGCTGCTCATTTTTTTTTCATATGTGGATGGATTTATGTCTGGATTCTCAATTCTGTTCCATTGGTCCATGTATCTGTTGTTGTACCAGTGACAGGCTGTTTTGACTACTGTGGCAGTATAATAGGTTATAAAATCAGGTGAAGTAAGGCCTCCTACTTTAGTTCTTCTTTTCTACTCTAGGTCTTCTTTTTCATTAATGCCTTATTTATCTGGGGCCTCTTTCCCTTCCATATGAAATTGGTGATTTGTTTCTCCATCTCATTAAAGAATGTCCTTGGGATTTGGATCGGAATTCCATTAAATGTATAGATCGCTTTTGGTAGAATAGACATTTTTATAATGTTAAGTCTTCCTATCCATGAGCAAGGTATGTTCTTCCACTTGTGTAGGTCTCTTTTGGTTTCTTGCAGAAGCGTACTGTAGTTTTCTCTGTATAAGTCTTTTGCATCTCTGGTAAGATTTATTCCTAATTATTTTATCTTCTTGGGGGCTACTGTAAATGGCACTGATTTGGTGATTTCCTCTTCGATGTTCTTTTTGTTGGGGTAGAGGAATCCAACTGATTTTTGTATGTTTATCTTGTATCCCGATACTCTGCTGAACTCTTTATTAGTTTCAGTAGTTTTCTGGAGGATTCCTTAGGCTTTTCTGTGTATAAGATCATGTCATCTGCAAATAGAGATACTTTTACTTCTTCCTTGCCAATCTGGATGCCCTTTATTTCTTTATTTAGCCTAACTGCTCTGGCTAGGATTTCCAGCACAATGTTGAATAAAAGCGGTGATAAAGGGCATCCTTGTCTGGTTCCCGATCTCAAGGGGAATGTTTTCAGGCTCTCTCCATTTAGGATGATGTTGGCTGTTGGCTTTGTATAAATTCCCTTTATTGTGTTGAGAAATTTTCCTTCTATTCCTATTTTGCTGAGAGTTTTTATCATGAATGGGTGTTGAATTTTGTCAAATGCCTTTTCTGCATCAATTGATAAAATCATGTGATTCTTGTCTTTAGTTTTATTTATGTGGTGGATTACATTAATTGTTTTTCTAATGTTGAACCGTCCCTGCATAGCTGGTATGAATCCCACTTGGTCATGGTGAATTATTTTTTTTATATATTGATGAATTCTATTGGCTACAATTTTGTTCAGGATTTTTGCATGTACATTCATGAGGGATATAGGTCTATAATTTTCTTTTCTTGTCATGTCTTTACCTGGTTTTGGTATCAGGGATATGGTGGCTTCATAGAATGAATTTGGTAGTATTCCATCCTTTTCTCTGCTCTGAAATACATTTAGTAGTAGTGGTGTTAACTCTTCTCTGAAAGTTTGGTAGAACTCTGCAGTGAAGCCGTATGGACCAGGGCTTTTTTTTGTTGGGAGTTTTTTGTTTACCTTTTCAATCTCTTCTTTTGTTATGGGTCTATTTAGTTGTTCTACCTCGGTTTGTGTTAGTTTATGTAGGTAGTGTGTTTCTAGGAATTCATCCATTTCTTCTAGGTTTTCAAATTTGTTTGAGTATAGTTTTAATTTCAGTTGGGTCTGTTGTACTACTGCCCATCTCATTTCTTATTTGGGTTATTTGCTTCCTCTCCTGTTTTTCTTTTGTCAGTTTGGCCAGTGGTTTATCAATTTTGTTGATTTTTTTCAAAAAACCAGCTTTTGGTCTAGTTAATTCTTTCAATTGCTTTTCTGTTTTCTATTTCATGTAGTTAAGCTCTAGTTTTTATTATTTTTTTTCTTCTGGTGCCTGTTGGTTTCTTTCGTTGCTCTCTTTCTATTTGTTCAAGTCGTAGGGATAGTTCTTTGATTTTGGCCCTTTCTGCTTTTTGGATGTGTGCATTTATTGATATAAATTGGCCTCTGAGCACTGCTTTTGCTGTGTCCCAAAGGTTGTGATAGGATGTATTTTCATTTTCATTGGATTCTCTGAATTTCTTTATTCCATCCTTAATGTCTTCTATAATCCAGTCTTTTTTGAGCAGGGTATTGTTCAGTTTCCAAGTGTTTGATTTCTTTTCCCTGCTTTTTCTGTTATTGATTTCCACTTTTATGGCCTTATGGTCAGAGAAGATGCTTTGTAATATTTCAATGTTTTGAATTCTGCTAAGGCTTGCTTTATGGCCTAATATGTGGTCTATTTAGAGAATGTTCCATGTGCACTAGAAAAGAAAGTATAGTTGGTTGCTGTTGGGTAGGGTGTTCTGTATATGTCTACGATGTCAAGTTAGTTGATTGTGGCATTTAGATCTTCCGTGTCTTTATTGAGCTTTTTTCTGGATGTCCTTTCTTTCACCGAAAGTGGTGTGTTGAAGTCTCCTACAATTATTGTGGAGCTGTCTATCTCACTTTTCAATGCTAACAGAGTTTATGTATCTTGCAGGCATATCATTGGGTGCATAAATGTTTAATATGGGTATATCTTCTTGGTGTATTGTCCCTTTAATCATTATGTAGTGTCCTTCCTTATCCTTTCTTATGGATTTAAATTTAAAGTCTATTTTGTAATAAATTAATATTGCCACTCCTGCTCTTTCTTGATTGTTGTTTGCTTGATATATTTTTTTCCATCCTTTGAGTTTTAGTTTGTTTGTGTCTCTAAGTCTAAGGTGCGACTCTTGTAGGCAGCATATAGACGGATCTTGTTTTTAATCCATTCTGCTACTCTCTGTCTCTTTATTGGTGCATTTAGTCCTTTTACATTCAGGGTAATTATAGATAGGTATGAATTTAGTGCTATCATTTTGATGTCTTTTTGTGTATGTTGACAGCTTCTTTTTCCCACTTGATTTTATGTGCTGAGTAGATTTTCTTTATATATTGTCCTTTCCTCATATTTGTTGTTGTTGATTTTGTTTCTGCTGAGTCTATTTTTCCCTTTGTATTTTATTTTGATGAGTAGGATAGTTTGTCTCCTTTGTGGTTACCTTATTATTTACCCTTATTTTTCAAAATTTATAACTAACTTTTATTTCTTTGTATCGCCGTATCTTCCTCTCCATATGGAAGGCCTATGATTACATTTCTTAGTCCCTCTTTATTATTTTAATATTTTGTTCTTTTATATAATAACGTCACCATTACCCTCTGTTGGGCTTTTTTTTTTTTTTTTTTGGATTTCCCTGTCTGGGTTGACTTCTGCTTGCTTGCCCACGTCGATACCTGATATTATTGATTTTCTAACCAAAGAACTCCCTTTAGTATTTCTTGTAGTTTTGGTTTGGTTTTTATGAATTCCCTCAACTTGTGTTTATCTGGAAATGTCTTAATTTCACCTTCATATTTAAGGGACAGTTTTGCTGGATATGTGATTCTTGGCAGGCAATTTTTTTCCTTCAATTTTTTAAATATGTCATCCCATTGCCTTCTTGCTTGCATGGTTTCTGCCGAGTAGTCCGAGCCTATTCTTATTGGCTTTCCTTTGTAGGTGACTTTTCTTTTATCCCTCACTGCTCTTATAATTGTTTCCTTATCTTTGGTTTTGGCAAGCTTGATTTTAATATGTCTTCGTGACTTTCTTTTAAGATCTATCTGATGTGGAGTTCAATGAGCATCTTGGATAGATATCTTCTCATCTTTCACAATATCAGGGAAGTTTTCTGCCAACAAATCCTCAACAATTTTCTCTGTATTTTCTGTTATCCCTCCCTGTTCTGGTACTGCAATTGCTCATAGGTTATTTCTCTTGATGGAGTCCCACATGATTCTTAAGGTTTCTTCATTTTTTTAATTCATTTATCTGATTTTTCTTCAAATATATTAGTGCTACGTGATTTATCTTCGAGTTAAAAAATTCCAGCTTCTACTTGCTCAATTCTGCTGCTCTGACTTTCTACTGAGTTATCTAATTCTGTAATTTTATTGTTAATCTTCTGAATTTCTGATTGCTGTCTGTGTATGGATTTTTCCAGCTTATTAAACTTTTCATTATGTTCCTGAATAATCTTTCTGAGTTCTTCAGTTGCTTTATCTGTGTTCCTTGGCTTGTTCTGCGTATTACTTCATTTCCTTCCTGATGTCTTGAAGGGTTCTATATATTAAACTTTTTTATTCTGCATCTGGTAATTCCAAGAATGCACTTTCATCTAAAAGATCCCTGGATTCTTTGTTTTGAGAGCCTGTTGAAGTGATCATGGCCTGTTTCTTTATGTGACTTGATATTGACTGTTGTCTCCGAGCCATCTATAAGTTATTGTATTAGTTTATGCTTGCTTACTGTGTCGTAGCTGCTTGCTTTGTTTTGTTTTGGTATACCCCTATGGGTTGCTTGAGTGAGCTAGCTTGATTATTTTTGCCTTTGGAGCTCTGGTGTCCTGTCCCCAGCTGGCTAGAGCTGTTATCAGGTATATCAGTCTAGAAGTCCATTCAGTTTTCTTGTATGAATTCAGCTCAGGTTTCCAGGTAGCTGATATCAAGTGTGTGGTACAGGCTCTGTCCTACAGCCTTAGAGGGGCAGGGGAGATTGGTGTATATACCCATATCTGATTGCAGCAAGGGTGATGCTTTGAACAAGGCATGGTGCTGAGAACCGACCCCCAAGTGTCTCTGAGGAAAATGCATCTCTGTTCCCTAGAGCATGCTGGTGGGTGGGCTCTGCAGAGGGACCATGGGCACCCAAAGATTTTGTTGTAAGGACTGGGAGGTACCAGCTATCCCTGGGCCCCTGTCGCGGGTAGCTGGTTGACCCAAGTGGAGCCACCGGTCCTTAGGTCCCTGTTGTGGGTAGGTGAGGACCTTGTTTTATAGGCAAAGCAATGTCAAACGTCAAATACCCACCTCTCCACCGCACCACTTAAATGGTTGGAGTTTGGCAACAAGGGCCTATTCTCCTGAAATAGGCCCACACAGGTCCATGCAGAAGGGAAAGGTTCTCAAGGTCCACGGACAGCTTATGCCTGGACAGGAGCCACTTCTGTCCTGAGCTCCCCTAGTTAATGGAGCTAGCAAATTATCTTTTCCCCCCAGTTGGAAATGTTTTCCTTCCCCAAGGCCAGGAGGACAGCTCCAGGTGCTCACCAGATTCTATCTCAGGCCTAGGGATTCAGCCGCTGAAGCTGGGTTTGGGGTGGGGGGGGTGCGTGGTAAAATATAGGCATGTACTTAGCTTTTGCCGAGAGCGCCATTCTCCTCAGGTTCAGGAGGTGTGAGTGGGCTGTGTGGCTGGCTGCTTCTCCCTGAGGAAACTGCGGTCAAATGCTAGGACCTGCCCTCCAAAGCCACCACTCCGGGAATGGTGCCTGAGGGCTCCCTGCAATTCATGTCCGATAACTCCTCTCCACTTCTGAACGATCTCTTCCTTTCCCTGCCCCTCAGTTTGTTGTCTAAGCTTGCCTTTGATGCTCAGGGCTCCCAGCTTGTCACAAATATACTCGTTTCACTTGTTTTTTCGGGTCTTTGTTGTAAAGAGGGCTCCACGGAAGCGTCTGCCTATTCCGCCATCTTGGCTCCGCCTCTCCTTGGTTAAATTTATTCCTAGGTTTTTATTCTTTAGATATTATTGTAAATTTATTTTTTTTCTTAATTTCCTTTTTGGATTGTTCACTGCTGTTATTTAGAAACAGCTGGTTTTTGCATGCTCATCTTGTACCTTGAAACTCTTCTGAATTTTTTTATTAGTTCTCGTAGATTTTTTAATTGATTTTCTATACATAGAATCAAGTTATCTGTAAATGGATATAGTTGTGCTTCGTCCTTTGCAATCTGGTTGCTTTTTTATCTTTTTTGCCAATTTCTCTGGATAGCACTTCCAGTACAGTGTTAAATAGCAGTGGTAAAAGCAGGAATCCTTGTTTTGTTCCGATTATTATGGTGAAAACTTTCAGTGTCTCACCAGTGAATATGATGTTAGCTGTGGGATTTTTATTAATGCTGGTTACCAGACTGAGAAAATTCCCTTGTATTCCTAGTTTTCTGAGTGTTTTCGTTGCAGGACAAGGCTTCCCAGCTTGGGACCAAGTCCTGTTTAGGCTCTTGCCTTCTGCTGACCAAGAATGACCAGGAGAGGCTCAGAAGTTCCACACGAACAAAGGTTTATTAGTGACAGAGAAAAAAAAAATCTCGCGAGGGAGGGATGGAGAGGGGCTTATTCCTACGCTGGTCTCCAGTCTCTCCCTGAATGGAAGTTTTCCTGGAGTTTATAAGGGGTTTTAGAGGGGAAGGATCTCATGTTTTATTCATTGCTTTCTGGGGAAAAAGGTGGAGCTTTCTGAGAAATAGGGGGGTTAAGATATTAGGTGCGTGTGCATCTGGAATCCAAGGTGGAGTCAGTTTGGACAATGTCAGGTCCCCACTGCGCAGTCCCAGTGGCCACTTGACAAGACCATAAGGTCGCACCCATTCTCACTGCACATGCCCCGGGGATCGGCTGATTCTCTTCATCTTTGGAAAGCAGCTTGTAGGGAAGATATGGAGAATTTCATGCATCAGAGTCCAGGATGTGGGTTATCTTGTAACACCACCCCTCATGGTGGGGTCCTGAAAAACAACTTACAAGAGAGATATGCAGGATGCCACCCCCATAGTGCGGTCCTGAAAAACAACTTGAGAGAGATATGTAGGATGCCACCCTCATAGTGGGGTCCTGAAAAACAACTTGGGAGAGAAATACGTAATACTTTGTGCATCACAGGCTGCATGTGTGGGTTGTCTTGTAACATCCCCCACGGGATAGAGTCCCAGATCAATGGGCCTGTTATTCTGGCCTTAAGGCTCTCCAGCCTTCTGTCCCTGTCTCATTTTTATGACAAAGGGGTGTTGGATTTTGTCAAGTGATTTTTCTTAGTCAATTGAGATGATCAACTGTTTTTTCCCTTTTTTTTTTCTATTAATGTAGTGTATTACATTGATTGATTTTCTTATGTTTAACTACTCCTGCATTCCTGGGATAAATCCCACTTGATCATGGTGTATGCTTCTTTTAATATATTGTTGTATTTGGGCTTTAGTACTTTGTTCAGGATTTTTTCATCTATATCCATAAAGTATATTGTTCTGTAGTTTTCTTTTCATGTGGTGTCTTTGTCTGGCTTTGGTATCAAGGTCATACTAGCCTCATAGAATGAGTTGGGAAGTGTTCCCTGTGTTTTTTGGGAAGAGTTTGAAAACAGTTTGTATTAATTCTTCATTAAATATTTAGAAGAATTCTCCAGTGACACCTTCTGATTCTGTACTTTGTTTTTTTGGTATTTTTTTAGATTCAGTCTCTACTTTTTACAGGTCTGCTGAGATTTTCTGTTTCTATTTAAGTCAGTTTTGGTAATTTATGCTTGTCTAGGAATTTGTCCATTTCGTCTAGGTTATGTAATTTTTTGGCATACAATTGCTTATAGTATTCTCTTATAATTCTTTTTACTTCTGCAAGGTCACCCATAATGTCCCCATTTGCAGTTCAGATTTTAATGAGGTTATTGATATAAAGCATTTCTTTATTTTAATATAGGCATTTACTGTTATATATTTCCTTCTGAGCACTACTTTTGATGTATCCCATATGTTGTGTTTTTATTTTTGACTTTAAGTTTTTTTTCTTTATTCCCTTTATGACTTCTTGTTTGAAATTGGTTCTTTAAGTATGACTTGTTTAATTTTCACATATTTGCTAATTTTTTTTTCCTTCTGTTATTGATTTCAGGCTTTATTTCACTGTAGTCAAAGAAGGACTTTGTATTATATCTATTCTTTAAATTTATTTTATTTATTCCAGAAAATGAGACGTGTGAACTTTAGAATGTATATTCTGCTGTCTTGTGTTCACTACATGCCTGTTAGGTCTAGTTGGTTTATAATGTTGTCCAAGTCCTCTATTCCCCTATTGATCTATTGTCTAGATGTTCTATCCATTTGAAAATGGTGTATTGAAGTCTCCAACTATTATTGTAGAACTGTCTATTTCTTCTTTCAATTCTGTCAGTATTTGCTTTATATATTGCAGGCTCTGTTGTTTTGTACATATCTGTTTATAATTGTTACATCTTCTTGATGAGTTGACCCTTTTATCAGTTCGTAATGTCCTTCTTTGTCCTTGTAAAAGAAGGTGGCCTAAAGTTCATTTTGTCTGCTATTAGTGTGGCCACCAGTCATTTTTTGGTTACTATTTGCATTGGAATAACTTTTTCCATCCCTTCACTTTCAACCTATTTGTGTCTTTGGGTCTAAAATGAGTCTCTTGTGGACAGTATATACTTGGTCATTTTTTACCAATTTTTCCAATCCCTGCTGTTGATTGGAGAGTTTAATCCATTTATATTTAAAATAATTACTGATAAAGAATAACTTACCTTTTGCGTGTTGCTCTTTGTTTTGTTATATCTTATACATTTTTTTGTTCCTCATTTCCTCCATTACTGCCTTCTTTTGTGTTTTAATGGATTTTTTAAACATTTTACTGTGCTTTAGGTGAAAGTTTACACAGCAAATTAGTTTTCTATTCATTAATTCATACACAAATTGTTCCATGACATTAGTTGCAATCCCTGCAATGTGTCAGCTCTCTCCCTATTTTTATCCTAGATTCCCCATTTCCATTCATCCAGTTTCCATGGCCCTCCCTGCCTTCTGATCTTGGTTTTTGGGAAAATGTTGCCCTTTTAGTATTGTATAGTTGATTGTTCTAAGGAGCACATTCCTCACAGGTGTTACCGTTTATTTTATAAGCCAGTCTGTTATTTGGCTGAAAGATGGCCTCTGGGAGTGGCATCAGTTTCAAGTTAGAAGGGCATATTAGTTCAATAGTCTTGGGGGTTCCTCCAGTCTCTATCAGACCAGTAAGTTATGAATTATGAATTTGTTCTACACTTGTTCTACCCATTCTAATCAAAATGTTTTATTGTGTCCCTGGTCAGAACAGTTGGAAGTGGTAGCTGGACACCATCTAGTTCCTCTGGTCTCAGGCTAGAAGAGGCTGTGGTTCAGGTAAGACATTAGTCCCTTGAACTAATTGCTTCCTTGAGTCTTTGGTTTTCTTTACTCTCCTTTGCTCCAAATGGGAAGAGATCAATAATTGTATCTTAGATGGCTGCTCACAAGTTTTTAAAACCCCGGACACTACTCACTAAACTAAGGTGTAGAACAGTATCTTCATGAACTATGTTATGCCAATTGACCGAGATGTCCCCTGAGACTAGGATCCTTAACCTTCAAGCCCTTGAACTCAGTGCTGTGAGGTTTTTGGTTATTTCTAAGAAGTTTCCATAACTGTGTCCCCTATGTGTCTATTATATGTATGAATATACATGCAGGAACACAAATATGTATATAGAAATATCCACAACTATGCCTATATATACATGCAGATGTACTCTTGTACGTCCTCCCACACCTATTTAGCATACATGTATATCTGTGTCTCCACTCACAAATTATTTGTTGTTACTGTTGTTGCAGGATTGTATATGTTATAGCATTATAAAAAAAATTAAAAATAGTTACCCTTTATTCTTGCATACTTCTCAGCGTCTTCCTTTGCCTTGGTCACGTCGTGCTGACTCACCCCATGTCTTAGACTGGGTTCTCTAGACAAGCAAAACCAGTAAAATGTATATATATATAGAGAGAGAGAGAGATTTATATCTGTATAAAACTGGGCTGTGACACCCCAAGTCCGTGGGTCAGAAAAGAGGTTTCTTCTGATTCACGTAGCTGCAGGGGCTGTCGAACCCAAGGTCAGCAGGCTGGAGAGCAGGGCTGTCATCACAGGCTGTAAAGATCAATGAATCCCAGGTCTGCAGGCAAGACATCAGGTAAGCTGCTAGCTCAGGTCCCAAGAACCGGAGGTCATACATACAGGAACCAGCTGAAGAATACAGAACAAGCAAAAGTCCCCCCACCCAGCTCTGCCTGGACGTCTGCCCACACTTAATGCAGGCCACATGCCCAAGGAAACTTCCTTTCAACTGATTGGCTACTCACAGCAGATCCCATCATGGGGGTGATCACATATCAAATCTCAACAGGGAAGTGGTCGCAACATTATACAACTGCCAAAACACTGAGAATCATGGCCCAACCAAGTTGACACACAATCTTAACCATCACAGTCCACCCCTTGTCAACTTGGCACCTGTACACATCTCCTTAAACCATACATAATCTCTGAATAAAGACAATTATAAAGTCATACTTGCTCCTAACGTGATACAACGAACACACGTGCAACTGCAAATGCACTAGCCCTGTTTACATCTTATTTTATAAGTGAAAAAAACAAAGATATTTGGTGCACACATTCAAAGCAGAAATGCTCATAACAATTACACTCCTCATGTCTGCAACTGGTTGCTTGGCTGTAACTAGTATTTAGAACTACCTTCTTCTACCACCTGTTCCGTATTCCCTTTTCCCTCAGCAAGCACCTCAGCTGATTGTGGTTCTTTGCCTGGTGGGGTGACCCAAACCTTCATTCCTGAAGGGTCTCAGCCATTAGTAGTCATTTTGGAATTGGGTAGCTGTAGTTTTCCATTGATTTTAATCACAGGGCGTGGCAGTGCTAAGAGATGCCCTAAGGGATGTCCTGCATTCCTGACATACTCTTCTTTACCTCCATTATGTAATATCAATCCAGTTTCCTCTTGGGAATCCGGATCAATCACATGCACTAGAAACTTTTAAACTAACCAATAAAATTTCAGTGCTCACAACTCCAAGGCCCATACAGAAGCCCTATCCTATAGTTCCAGACTGTGGTTACCTTGTCCCTGAGTGCAACCCCCTGTGTGGCCCTACATCGAGGCATGCTTAGTTTTCCTCTCTGGAACTTGTGAGTACTAAAACTCTATTTGTTCTCTGGCATTTCTGCACCAGTCTCACTTTCTTGTGCTGCACCTGACAGACCATCCAACACAGCCACAGACTTCTTTGGGTCAAAATTTAACACTCAGCAGCACTAGGAATATGGTCCTAGAGACTGGCAGTGCTGCTCTAATAAATACCTAAAATGTGGAAAGGGGTTTTGAATTGGGTAGGAGGTAGAAGCTGGAGGAATTTTGATGTGCTTGATAGTAGGGTCTTAGATTGCCTTGAGGAGACTGCTGGTAAAATTGTGGGCATTAAGGGCAATTCTGATAAAGGCTCAGAAGAATTGAGAGCAGTATGGAAAGCTTCTATGGCCATGAACAGAATGATGCTAGAAATGCAGAATGAAATGTGCTTCTAGTGAGCCTTTAAAAGGAAATTGTGAACATGCTATTGGACACTGAAGGATGAGTGATCCTTTTTATAAAGTGGCAAAGAACATTTGAACATGTCTTGTGGAAGTAGGACTTGTAAGTGATGAACTTATATATTTAGCTGAGGAAATTTCTAAGCAAGATCTTAAAGGGGCAGCATGATTTCTACTTGCCACTTACAGTAAATGTGGGAAGAAAAAGAGAGACTTAAAAATGAACTGAGTAAAATGAAACCACAACTGAAATATTTGGAAAATTCTGTTGTCCAAACTAAAAAAGTATGTCCTGGAAGTTTAACCAAGAGTGTGGCTGCACAATCTTTTGCTAAAGGAATTAAGCTTATGATTGATGGATCTAATCAACCACTGTAGCAGAAACCCTGTCAGATTAGATTGAATGGGACAGAGACAGGAGGAAAATAAAGGAGAGCTGTCTGCCTCCTGGAATTCTACAGGCAGGAAATGGGTTGACCGATATACTTGGTTTCAAACATTTTTTGTCCTCCAGGAAAAGGAAGGCACTATCCCAGGAGCAGTTCAGAGATCTGCAGAACTGTCAGAAGGAGCAAGAATGAAGCAACTATCTTCTAGTTTTCAAAGGGTGGAGCCATCACCCCCTAGGTTTGAAAGACTCTGGTCACCACCACTACTTTGGTTACAGAGGGTGAGGATGCTGTTCAGATAGGCCATGAGAATGGGTCCACCCCAAAGTTGAGGGGGTGGGGTTGCCTTCACAATGAACCAGGAGAATGGGGCCACCATCCAATGTTGAGGGGATAGGGCTACCATTTCAGTGGACCAGGAAAATGAGTCCACTACCCAAAGTTGAGGGGGCTGTCATGTCTGTGGGTCAGGAGAATGGAGCCACCAAGGGCCAGGAGGGCGGGGTCATTACTCAGGCCAATCAGAGGAATAGGGCTTCCCAAAACTGTCCCAGTGGGCCTAGAAGGTGGGGCCTTCACCAAGAGTTCAGAGAACATGGCCAGTTCCCAGAGGGCAGAGCTGGGATCATTGCCCAGATAGTCCTAGAGAACAGAGAATTATTGTCAAGTCTTGAGAGCTAATGAAATTTGCTCTGCTGGGTTTTGAGCTTGCTTGATATCCGGGACTCCTTCTTTCCCCCAATTTCTCCCAATTAGAATTACCATGTGTCTGTTCCACTATTGTAATTTAGAGTTTCCTTCAGTTCTTTGAGCATATTGAAGAATGCTGGTTTAAAGTCTTTGATTAGTCAAGTCTAATATCTGTGCTTCCTCAGGGAGAGTTTTTGTTAATTTTTCTGAATTGGCCATGCTTTCTTGTTTTTTGCATCTTCGTAATTTTTTGTTGAAAACTGGACATGTTGGATATTATAATGTGGTAACTATGGAAATCAGACTCTTCCCCCACCTTGTTTTTTTTTTTTTTTTTGCTATAAGCTTTAACTGTTTGTTTAGTGATTTTTCTAAACTATTTTTGTAAAGTCTGTGTCATGTGTGTTCTCTGAAGTCTCTGTTCCTTTAGCTGGTGTTCAGCTAGGGTTTTAACATATTTCTTTAAACACCAGGATTGAGAGAGAGGGAGAAACAAAGAGAGAAAGAGAGAGAAACCTTTCCCAGTCTCTGCAGACTGATCCTGTGCTAGGGCACTCCTTCAATGCTAGATAGTAAAATTACAAAATGGAGGGGTAGAGCCCAGTGCTTGAAGACAGGAACTGGGTAAGGCCTACTTGCTTGTGAAGAGTGATTGAGTCAATGCTGCTTTAACCTTTATTTCCTGCTTGCCCTGAGCCTAGAGATTAGCTGGAAGTAAAAACTTAGGCTCTTCTGAAATATTTTCTTAATATGGATTCTTCTCTGTGCACGTGGGTGGATTTTTAATTCCTCAGTGTACACAGGAGATGATGATAATGATGATGGTAATATTGACGGTTTTTGGAATTCCCAAATTTTCCAAAGAATCTCTCTCCTCAGCTTTTCCTCCCAGGGTTTTTGGTGCGGTGAACCATAATCTTTCACCCCATGAACCTACAGGTTGTTCATTTGCCTTACAATATTTTTGAGAATTGCCTACCTATTTTCTGCCCTGAGCGAATTTCAAGCTAGGTGAAACAAAGACATCCACCTAGCGCCAGTCACTCACATAGCAACCAGACAGGTTAGAACAAACACATTTTTTGTGCAAATAAGATCTGCTTTGATCCCTCCAGAACCAGGAAACAGGGCTTCACGCTGGGAATGCGGGTTTCCATCTTTAAGACTTCCACTGAGCTAGGTAGGGTTTGAGACAAAGGCAAATAAAAATTCCACAAAGCTTTCGTACCATTTTGCAGTGATTAAGAATTTGGTTGCTAACCAAAAGGTCAGTGGTTTGAATATGCCAGCTGTCCTCGGAAACCTTATGGGACAGTTCTACTCTGTCCTATAGGGTCGCTTTGAGTCAGAATTGACTTGACAACATCGGGTTTGGTTTTCGGGTTTTTAAAATATTCCAGAAAGATGTTGTCTGGTCATATCTATTTCCATTGTTTCCTCTCTGTAGATCATGAAATTGCACTATTTCAATTATTTCTTGAAGTTAAACTTTCAACTCAATGCTTTGCACAATGGATTTGATCTGGTTTTTCCTTAATTCACTGTTAGCTTGGTTAAGGTAAACCTTTGACTGTTCTCCAGGATTCTGAAAATTTATTCATGCTTCATCCCCCGCCCCCCCCCCCCGGGTAGAGTGATGGGTCCTTGTAGCTTCCTACTCCACCAGTTTCACTGAGATCATTCCAAGAGTGATTTTTCTGACTAAACTTTTTATGAAAAGAATGGAGGTTGGTGACTAATTTAGGTTTGGTTTGGAGGGCCCTTGGTAGGGGCTCTGCATAAGTTTTCTCTGGCCACCATAACAAATTACCACAAACTTGGGAGCTTAAAACAACAGACATGTATTTTCTCATAGTTATGGGGGCCTGAAGTCCAAAATCAAGGTGTCAGCAAGGCTACCCTCCCTTCAGAAGCTCTAGGGAGGAATCTGTTCCTCGCCTCTTCCAGGTTTTGGGGGCTCCACATATTTCTTGAGTTGTGGCTGCATCAATCCTTTATCTGCTTCCATAGTCACATATTGCCTCCTCCTCCTCTTCTGTCTGATATCTCCTTCTGCATCTACTTTAAAAAGATACATGTGATTCCATTAGAACTCACTTGGATAATCCAAGATAAGTTCCTTTTCTCAAGATCCTTAACTTAATCACATCTTTTGCCATGTAAAATAATACTCACTGGTTCCAGAGATTAGGATGTGGACATACCTTTTTGGAAGTCACTATTCAGCCCACTCATACTGATCCTATAGGACAGAGTAGAACCACCCCATAGAGTTTCCAAGGAGTGCCTGGTGGATTCAAACTGCTGACTTTTTTGTCAGTAGCTGTAGCACTTAACTACTACACCACCAGGGTTTCTAATTAAGTCAGAATTGACTTGAAGGCAGTGGGTTTGTTTTTTTTGGTTTATTCAGCCCACTACAGACTCCATCTTACATCTACTTTATTTTCCTCAGGCTAATAGAGAGCCAGGAGAGGCTATGCTGGAAGGAGAGAAGGGAGAGGTCTTTCTCCTTTTCCTTTGGAAGGCATTTGACTTGCTACTTCCCTTATCCATAAGGGAAAAAAAGAAATGTGTACACAAGTACAACTAAAGGTAAACATAAGGTCCAAGTAATTTGAGTTTATTGTTTTTTAGTATCCTTAACCTGCCTGAAGAGGTTCTTTCCCATTTCAGCGAGTATTTCCAAGTTATCCATTTTGAACAGGGCATTTTAATGATTTTCTTGTTGGAGAGGTATTAAAGGAATGACTAAGACTAGCTTAAGTCCCTTCCCCTCTCAGTGACATTTGTATTGTAATTAGATTCAGCCCAACATCCCCATTTTATAGATGAAGATATGGGGGTGCTGAAAGTATAAGTCTCCAGTTTAAACTCTGGAAAACAGAAAAAATCTTTGAGACCAAAGACTAGATCTCCCAACAGTGATATTTTAAGCCCTGAGAAACCTAGATGGTGTGTGTGTGTGTGTGTGTGTTTCATTTAGGGGAATTTTCAGGATGTCACATAAAAATTAGAGCTAGAAAAGAAACTCTTAAAAGCAAGTTGTTTTAGTTATCTAGTGCTGCTATAAAAGGAATACCACACACAAGTGAGTGGCTTTAACAAACAGAAATTTATTTTCTCACAGTTTAGGAGGCTAGAAGTCCAAATCCAGGGCTCCAGTTCTAGGGGAAGGCTTTCTCTGTTGACTCTGGAGGAAGGCTCTTGTCACTTTGAGCTTCTGTTCCTCACTAATATTCATGTGGCTTGGCATCTCTCTTTCCCCATCTTTGCTTCTCCTACTTGCTTAATCTCTTTTATATCTCAAAACACACCCTACACTAATCCTGCCTCACTGACATAACAATATGACCCATTCCCAGATGGAATTATAACCACAGGCATAAAGTTTAGGAATTACAACACATATTTTGGGGACACATTTCAAATAACACAAGTCAAATCCCCAGATGAAATAACAGAGGTCCATATTGGTGAAGTGATTTAGCCAAAAATTACACAGCTATTTAATGGCAGAATTAGGTAAAACTAGAACTACAGGTCTCATTTCCCAATTCAGTGCTTCTTTTACCAAATCATTAAATTGGCTCTGAAGGCACACAATAAGGGACTGGATTTGCTTTGTATTGACACTTATACTTGAAGATTCAAGGCTCATATTCCCTGTTCTCCCTCTTGCCTCTTCAGTAGCACCTGTTGCTCTCCCTCCTTTGTAGCAATTTCAGACATGAATATATAAGGAATCAACTCTACCTGAGAAGCTAAACCTAAGTTATCTAAAGTGACTATCTCCATAGACTAAATATTCCAGTTACTCCTTACTTTCTTTATTGTTATCAGCGTTACAACAACTCTGGTGTATTTTTTTTACTGCTTTATTAAGGCATAATTGACATAAAATAAACTGCACATTTAAAGTAGAAATGTCGAGGAGTTTTGAGATATATATATGTATATATACACACACACATCACCACACTTAAAACAATAAACATATTCATCACCCTGAGAAGTTTCCTCTTGCCCCTTTGTAATATATCCCTCTCTTTCAAGCCCCCTTGCTGGCCTCTTCTTCCTTCTTGACTTGACTTTGGTAGTGTTAAACTGTACTAAACCAGAAAAGAAGCCAGATTCTCTAGAACTGAGCCAAGGGTAGAAAATCCCTTTTGGCCTTGCTTCTTTCCTCCTTTGAAAAAAATCCAGACCCTCTCAAAACCTTTGCCTGCAGCTGCACACAAACAACTCCCAGACAAGATCAAGGGTCTTAAGAAAAGATCTGTGAGACTGGAACACTTCAATAAATTGCAAGGAGATTTCTACAGTCTCCAAATGGCTTGAGGATAAAGAAAGATTTGAAATGAAAATATGTTTCTTAAGGAAACACTTGTTCTATTATAAAACAGCACAAATTTGAAAAGTAGTGAAAAGAAGAAAATCCCCCATAATCCCACCACCTTAACTGAACACTGACAGTCATTTAGTGTTGTTTTTATTCCTGTCTCCTCTCCCACCAGAAAAAAGAATTCTTTACTGAAACCTACTTTTAATGTGACTCTTGACTTTTTTCTACATCCCTCCATCACACACCACAATCTAGCCATAAAGGTGTGGGGTGTGTGTGTTTTTCTCAGGTTTCAGAGAAAGACTCAACATGTCTTTTTCAATGAAGTGCCTATAATGTTTTATTAGGAACAAAAGTTTCACACTGTGGCTCTGTTTGCAGGCTCTGGAGAATCAGAATATATACATATGTATTCCTACTTCTTTGTTGTTATTGGGGTTACAACCTATATACGTATGTATGTAGGAGCCCTGGTGGCATCGTGGTTAAGAGCTCCGCTGCTAACCAAAAAGTCAGCAGTTCAAATTCACCAGCTGCTCCTTGGAAACTCTGTGGGGCAGTTCTACTCTGTCCTATAGGGTCACTATGAGTCGGAATCGACTCAACGGCGACGGGTTTGGTTTTATATATATATATATGTATATATATAATGGAAATATCTCTTCTTAGTGGAACAAAAGTTTACTGTAGGCAACAGCAACTCCTGGGAAAATGCAACTGCTATAGCAAAAGGTATACCTTTGGGGTAGTGAATGTTAGAGATAAGGACACTAAGTTCTGAGTATACGTAGACAAGGATGCTCAGAACTTAGCTTCCTCAACTTTAACACCCCTCCCTCCACTAGATTTGAAGGACCCATTTTAATGCTGGTTTTCTGTGTTCAGCACTCAGGATGGCCTGTCAGACAGTCAGCATGCTATGTATCCCACTCCATATTTACTGGAGGCAATGAGGTGTGCTGGAATATGTCCTGACCTGGGAATCAAGAAACCCTTCCACAGTGCCTGTCACAGAATAAAAATCAAACCAAATCCATTGCCATTTATTCTGACTCATAGTGACCCTGTAGGACAGAGTAGAACTGCCCCATATGGTTTCCAAGGAGCAGCTGGCAGATTCGAACTGCTGACCTTTTGGTTGGCAGCCAAGCTCTTAACCACTGTGCCACCAGCACTCCTGTCACAGAATAAGCACTCAATAATATTTACTGAATTGAATCTGTGGATCTGAGTTCTAGTCCTACCTAGGTTTTGCCACTAATTTACCAAAAAGTCAGTAACTTTCTGACGAGAAAGGGAATTTAAATTTATCTAGTCTACCCTATCACTATCCCCCAATATCTAAACCTAGGCTAAAAGAAGGTAGTTGGTTTCCCAAAGATACTTATGCCCCTTTAGTCTCTAGTTCCTTAAACTACAAAATGAGGATAACATTCCTAGCCTATCTCAAAGGGTATTGGGCTAAATGATGTAGCAGGTATGAAAGTACATTGAAAAATATAAAAAATGTCTCACACAATAAGGCATTATCAGGGTTATTACTACAAGCCCCAAATCCACTGACTGGGAGGATAAGTAACCTGGGAAACAAAGGCTGCATTCCTATGTGGTAATTACTCACTGGTTGGTATTTAGGGAGTTGTGTGCAACTTCAATAGCATAATCAAATAAATAGGGTGGTAGTGTTCTGAGTTTGCCCCATCACTAGAGACTAAAGAAGATCATTCTTATGTAGCTAGGAGTTCTTGTCAGTATTACGATTGCTTTGCTGTATGTCTTTGGAAAGTGACCTAATTGGTTGACACCTCAGCTTCCCTATCAGTAAAATGGAGTCATTGATACCTTCCTAATTAATGTGTTGTGAAGATACAGGAAGAAATAATTCCAAGAGGATGTTAAAAGATGGAAAGATTTTTCCCTTAAATCTTTTCAGGACTAAATGAGGTACCCTCGGGAGAGGAATAGAAAGTAAACCCTCTTTCTGATATTTTCATAAGCAGACAGAGGATAAATTTCTTACCCCCAACCCAAATACAGGTAATAGTTGTGCTCAAAATTCTAATTTTCTTAAGAACTAAGAGGATACATCGTGAAAAGGAAAGTTGTGCTCTGATTGCTTTCATATTTTAATCGATCTTTCCTTTAAACCATCAAAATTTAAAAAGATTCTGAGCCCAGTCTTTGGCCACTTTTATATGCAAGCAGTATACTGAACTAACACCAAAATCTCCAGGCAATCCGACTCACTGCAATCCCTTTCTTTAGCCAAGTTGTGTGGTTGTAACCTGTGAACTGTAGCTCCTTGGGCCACACTGCATTGACATTACATGATGTGGGGAAAGTGGATAGGCTGAAAGGTGATGGCAGGGAGGGTCTTTGTGCTTATGTAAATCAGACTGACACTGACCTGTACAAGTAATGGGAGTGGAAAGGCAGAAGATGAGAGGCTTTATTCTGTTTGTGGGAGATCTGCTTTTCTAATAACTCAACCAAGTGACCTGAATTGTCCTAGGCTGATTTCATTATTTTGGCAAGATTTGGAATTGACGCTGCAGGTTAGAATCTATAAGATGATTGATAAAAGACAAATATGATTGAGGGACAAAACTGTTCTTTTTTATTTGTTATTTTTATTATCCAGTGACAATAGATTCAGAGTCTTCTCCTGATGATTTCGTAAGCATTTATTTTGTTATGAAAAACACTTGACAAAATGTAACTAGAGAGACATAAATATTTTCTTACCATCTCCCCATCGTCCAAAGATAGCATAAAAGAACACACACAGCATCAAATAACAGAAGCACAAATATATATTACACAAATGTACCTCCTGGCAGAACTGTCTTTTACAATCTGTTCACAAGCACATTTGTGAAATTATGAACAGAGCTTGTGATTCTAGCTTTTATTTAAATAGTTTACCATCAACCTTTCTGAGTGACTGACATATAGCATAGCATATAAGGAGTTTATTTTTTTTTGGATAATTTCTAAGAGTAAGAGTCCCCTGAATTATCTTCAATCCATTACCCAACCACTTGTTCTGAATACTGCCTTACAAGGGATTTACACCCTACCACAACTCTCCTGCTGATATCTTAGAGATGAAAAAGACACCACTAAAGAAAGGGCACTTTCCATTTCTCTTTGCCTCTCTTTCATTCAGAGACTATGACCTGTTTTATCTCGATAGGCTGAAATCCATGGACAGCAGATGGGGTGGTGAAAAAAGTGTTAGGCAGTTCCCTAGGACTGATGGACCCAGAGTCACTTTTCACTGAGCCTCCACTGTTCCCAAACTGAGAGATTTTCTTCTTGATCATCTTCCTCTCCTTGGCTCTGCGATTTTGAAACCAGATTTTCACCTGAAATACAATATGGCGTTGGATTTACTAGGGCAACATACCAGATGCAGTTGATGTAGTTATTACTGATATTGTACAGGGACTTTAACATTTACAAATCCCCTTTACATGTATCACTTCATTTGAACCTCACAATGACATTGTGAAGTATACCAATTTAACAGATTTTTTTTTTTTAAAAACTGAGGCTCAGGTTGATGGACATTTGGGTTATTTCCAGCCATTGGCTATAATTGATAAAGCTATGACCATTCATGTAAAAGTAAAAAGAAAAAAAAACTGAGGCTCAGAGAGGGTAAGCACCTTGCATGAGATGGGACTGAGATTAAGTCCAGGGCTTCACACGCTGAATGCAGTGCTCTTTATATTACACTACACCCACTACCTCTGTTGCATTGTTAGAAAGAAAAAATAATAGAATGACAGATGCTGAAGAGTGGTGATGAGAGAAGAATGGAGGGATTTATATTGCAAAGGTGATTATGATTAGTCATTAAGAAGAACTTCCTAATAGTAAGGTAAGGAGCCCTGGTGGCACAGTGGTTAAGTGCTCAGCTGCTAACTGAAAGGTTGGTGGTTCGAATGCACCAGCCAGTCTGCAGGAGAAAGATGTGACATTTGGCTCCATAAAGATTCAAATACCAAACTAATTGCCTTTGAGTCAATTCTGACTCAGAGTCACCCTATAGGGCAGAGGAAAACTGTTGGAAACCCTGTGGGGCAGTTCTACTCTGTCATATAGTGTCACTATGAGTTGGAATAGACTCAATGACAAACAACAACAACGATACTAAGATTAATGAAAAATAGAACTGGGTGAGCAAGAGTGATGAAACGCTTTTTATCTCTTGCTGGAGATAAAGATTAAAGTGACACCAATGTGCATTTATACCTGGTTGAATTGCAAGCTGCTTCGGTTGAGGCAATACATTAATAAACCTTAAACTCTAGAATTCTATGATTCCAGGATTACTCCTAGACTTAAGTTAAAGGATATCAGGAAGTTATCTAACGTCAAAGTCTCAATGAATGGAAACCATTGATCCTTGTCATGATTTAACATACATTGAGTACCTACAGTAAACTCAATTTGGGACCGGCATCATATGATCATGTAGGTGGCAGAAATTTAAATTTCCTACATCGACTCGACAGCACTGGGTTGGGTACCCTGAATGAAGGAAATCCTGGTGGCTTAGCAGCTAAGAGCTACGGGTACTAACCAAAAGGTCAGCAGTTCAAATCCACCAGGCACTTCTTGGAAACTCTATGGGGCAGTTCTACTCTGTCCTATACAGTCACTGTGAGTTGGAATTGACTCAATGGCAATGGGTTTGGTGGTTTTTTTTTTACCCTGAATGACAGAAAAAAACTTGGTTCAGATAGCAGCAGTGGTGTTCAGTTAGTGAATGGGATTTGTGTTCTGTAGTTTGACTGGTATGAACTAGAGAATTGCCTTGTTTGCCAAATCATCACTTCACACATTGGTTGTGACTATTTGAGGAACCAGATCAAGGTTTTGATTTGATGGATTGATTCTACTGGAGTTGTAATCTCCCTCCACCTCCTATGCCCCAGCCCATTACTTCTACACCCACATGGTGCACATTACATTCAAACCCGCCAACCAATGAGACTAACCTGGGAGATCCAGTAGGCTGAATGTGGGCTTTGGGAAAACTTGGAGAGTGTTTCTTTTGTATGCTTACAACTACTCCTTCTTACAGGCTCCCCTAAAACCTCAGCCTTTTTAAATGACTATGTAGGACATATCAGATATGCTTCTGGTGTACCTGTCTCTCAGAAAGGCCCAGGTTGACTGCCAGCTCTGATTTCCTCTGGATGGTGATATATCTATTGCAGTGGAATTCCTTTTCCAGCTCCAGCCTTTGATGATCTGTGTAAACAACACGATACTTTTCTTTTGTCCTGGTTTTGCCTATCAGGGGAGAAAGCAATGTATTTAATCTTATTCTGCTTCTTCGGACATTGTTTTGGTTGAAGGAATCATAGTCACTTTTCCCATCCTCATCTCTTACTTTAAAATAAAGTAAGTACATTTTTTAGTCAAACATGTCATAAGTACATTTCTCCATTAAATAATTTTTCATGTGTGGCTCTGATATATATTTATAAACATGAAACCAATATCCCTCTAATGTTTTTTTCTAAAATGATCAGTCAAATCACAATGACTCCACTATTGACCTACTGGTATACCAAAACATTTTAAAGTAAACAGTTAACCTACGATTTTTACTCCCTTCCCACTCATATGAGAACATTGGCAATAGTTTTAACATCCATTATACATATACTTTCCTTTACATTTTATGTAGTCTGTTCATTCATACTGTTTCCTATTAAACTTCTTATGTACCCTTTTGAATTATGCAGACCATATCTTATCCTCATTTTACAGATAAGAAACCTGAGGTTCAGTGTAGGTAAGTGACTTTGTGTTAATAAGCTGAGGAGTGGACCCAAAACACATACCAGTTGACTACCAATATAAAAAAAAAAACAGTGTGCTAAATGTCATCCCCAGTTTAAACATGCTAGAAAGCGTAAGACTGGCCCAAATGTGGCAAGCTATTCTGTGATCTTGACATTAATAGTTACATATACATCCCAGACATAATTTCATTTAAATGATTTAAAAAGAAAACATTTATCACTTTGCAAGTTCTGTTCTGTTCTATATACCCTATTACCTATTAGAAAATGTAGTTTAATTTTTAGTGTGTGTCTTAAATAAATTTTATTCTCAAGTGAATAGTGAAAGGGGGAAGGAGAGGGAATGTTGACTTAAGCAGAATAAAGTGAGTATTCCATGCCCTTTGAAAGGATATCCAAACATTTGCTTTGTGTTACAATATTTAACTAATTTCTCACGCCCTTTTTCAAATACAGTCTTATTCTTTCTGTCAAATTTTCTAAAGGCGATTAGGAAGTTTCCCTTTCTCTTAAATTTCTCTAACCCCCTCCAGGCTCTTCCTCCTCTTCTCTATGGCTTTTGGTAAACTTCTTCTGATCTTTCCTCGTTGTTTTTGATGTGAGGTTTTGGGGGGCGATCTGTAGGACAAAGACTTCTTTAAAGTAGTTCCCTAAACTCCATTGAGGTGTTAAGATGCAGCACAAGCCTAACAAAGGAGCTACACTACATCAGATCCCTGAACCCTCTTTACATTCAGGAACACCAGCCAATTGGTTTGGAATTTACAAGCCCTAAACAAATGTCAGACACCCTTTCATCTCCAGGAAAGAAAGAAAAGGGACATGAATGTAGAAACAAATTCTAGATGAGAGATATGCCTTAGCTTTAAATTAAATGACTGAATAACATAGACTAAGGAACTAGACAAAACTTTTCCTCTTGAGAATTGAAAATAATGAGCCCCAGTCAATTAACTTGCCTCAAAGACCCAAATTTTGGGCAGATTTTCTGAATACAAACAGAAATCCAGGAAACCAGCAATCTGGCTTTGGGTATGTTACAAAGACAGAATGTATATTTGGGGTCAAATGAAAACTTTGTGGTTTAATTTATTTCCAGAACCTCAAATCTTGGGGTCAAACTGTATTTTTAAAGAGATGTTTCCTAAAACCCTTCTTAAACCCAACGTGGCTGAGTGTTTAAATTATAACTTAAGGGAGAGGTTAAAATTCAACTTTTGTGTTTCTGTGTTTCCTTCCCTTTGATAATCTGTAAATATAACTAGACTTTGGTCCTTCCCCACCCCCATTGGTCATAAATTCCCCTCTTGCAGTTTCTTCTAAGGACCATAAAGTCAAGACCAGGCCTCTTTATTTGCCATGAAATCCTCACCCTTTCCGGCAATATAACCTCTGAAGAAAGGAGGGTTGAGGAAGAGCCTGGCTGCATATCAAAGCCACACAAAGTGTTAAAAAAAGGTCTGTTGCCTCATTCTGACAGATAAGACCTCAAACCCCAAAAAGATGTAGCTTAGGCAAAAATATTGACTGTACAGTTTACAAAGAGAAATGAATTCACATTTCGTGGTGCTCTTCTTGTGGTCCTCCCCCGAACTATCTCTACCCCCACCCCCTTTCCCTCCCCTTCTGCTTAAATGAGGAGACCAGATTGGATGGGGTTTGGAAAATTCCTGGTAGAACATAATGTTCATATACCTATACCCCAGCATTGCTTTTATTGTTCAAGCTATTCTCTTCTTCCAGGGAATATGACATTTCTGAGGGTGATAGACATCCCTAAAACTTCAACTTATTGAAATGACTATATGGGACATATTAGATGGACTTCTGGTATACCTATCTCTTAGACTACTGGACCACTATTGTGAGTTAATTTAGGAAAATAACAAAGCCTAAGACAGATATATATTAAAGGGCCGTTCCCATCCTCTGTGGCAGGGATTTCATTGCCCACCCCCTAAAAGAGCCAAGCAAACCTCTCTGGCTCAAAATGAATGGAATCCTTGCCATTACCCAGGAGACAGTATCCCCACAGAGTCTGCAAAAAAAAAAAATGTATTTGATGACTTATTATCACCCTATGGTGCTCACTTGAGAGACTGGCTGAGAAGGTACTGTTAAGCAGAAAAAAAAAAGCAGAAAAGCACCCTCCAAAACTAGGGGTTACGATGATAATGACAATAGGGGTAAAGATGAAGAATTTTCTCTATAAGGAGTACTGTGCAATTGACCCTACCATGATGTTTTTCATCTCAAGGTAATCCTTCATTGCTTTTAGCTAAAAAATGCATCAAAACTTATTTTAAAAATTGTTAAAGGAAATGATCAAAACCAAAGAAGACAATGATAAGCCTCAAGAACTATTGTGAAGTGTCCTAATTGAATAAAGACTTTTAAGCATAACTTCCTCAGCATTTTGTCCAGCGGCTTAATCAGAATTAATCAAAATCAAATCCTCTTTCCCTCTTTGCCACCCCTAACAAGAAAACCTCTCTCCCAGCTCTGCTTAGGTTACCACCTTGCCAATACTCATCCGGGGTCAAAACTCCAGATTAAAAAAAAGAAAAAATAATACCTATCTGTAATGCACTGAAAAAAAATGAACTGAGAATATGTAAAATATGACAATACTATTTTTTCACACAGCCTTTTCTGTATAATCTTCTAAATGAGATGTGTATTAGAATAGACCACGTAGGCAACTGAATGGGAATAAAAACATCTCCCTTTTTAATCAGATTGCCTAAGGGACAGTAATTTACTCTATGTAAATTTGATTTTCATTAGAAAATCAAATGCTATAATGGTCACTGTGACATGTTTTCTGATTGTCTCCTAATATGTATACATTTTTCTTTAACCTAAGGCTATTTGAAACATTATTCAGCAATGGAAAGAGCTTTTGCAGTTCATCTGTGTTCCTCTGAGCCATAAACCATGTGTTGTCCCAAAATACTACAGAGCAATGTGGAAAATTTAAGAAGATACAGTGCATTTATTTATTTAATGAATATTTGTTTAACACATACTATGTGCTAAGCATACAAATGCATGCATTTTGGTCAGGAGTGGTCCACTGAGATGGTCAGCTTAATTTTTATCTTGTGGGGTTCATAGTCTGAGTTGTGCATTTTTCTGGGAGGAGAGACCATATTTTCATCATATTCTGAAATTGTTGCTAAATATGCACCTTGGGCTACAAGAATATAACAAGGGGGTCATTTAATTTATAAGACTTATTAAAATAAAAAAATTGAATTAAATAAAGCCTCATCTATAAGATAGGCTGCCAGGAGTCAAGAGTGTCTTTCTCATAGAAGTTGGAGAAAGTATCTTGTGAATATGGCATGGTAAAGCCAGGTTTGAGGGCTTAGCTAATGATGAAGAGCCTCCAGGCTAAGGAGCCTCCTCCTAAAATCCTTCTGGCACCTAGAGACAGACTCCAGCTTATCAAAGCAAATGCAAATGGAATACTTAAGCAGAGAAATATGTCATATTTTCCCTCCTAACCAGAAAATTTGTGGCCCAAGATTTCTTTCATTTTTTTCTTTTTTCTCTCTTCCAAACAACATACCTGTGACTTTTCTCTTTCAGAATGTTTCAAAACATAATCCTGGACTGGGAGCAGCTACTTTTCTGGCATTTATGTTGTTTGCTGATTGTTAGGACTTAGTGAATGGATGTTATTTACAGACCCTAAGATTAGATGTAATAACAGGTCTGGGAGTGCCCCACCCTAACCTTATTTTCTATCCTACTTAGCTGGCCTACTCATCCATATTTCAAAAAAGAAAAATGCATATTTACTCCAAAAACTCTTTAAAACCAAGGATTTAAGCTCTGCTTTTAACCAGGATTGCTACCCTAGTAATGTCTTAATCAACCAGAACTGCCTTCTCCTGGCCAAGTCCTCCTAACGGTTAAGGTTAGCCCCTTCCCACCCTCCACCCTCTGTTTTTTTTTTAAAAAAAAAAAAGTTGCTTTTTTTAGAGGGGGATAAAAATGCAGAACTGTGAACAGAAGCATAATCATTGCAGAATAATTCTATTTAAATGTCATTTCCTCCCCAGAGGGATGAAAGGATGGAGTCAAATTTTGCTAATATTTTCTAATGATGGGGAGCAACAAGTTGGAATAATAAGAATGTGGTAAAAGAACAAATCCAGCTGGAAACAAACACTCCTCCCCTCCCCCACCACCACCATCCAAGGTTAAAGCCCATCTCCCACTCCTCCACCCTTGGCTTCCAAGAGCCACCCACCGACTTGCTGGAAGGAGCTCAAGGGTTGGCTGGGATGGATGGGCCTTCCTGAGCACTGTCTAAGCACTCCTGCCTGGGCAGTAATGAAGGATTTAACTACTTGTTAGTGTCCGAGTTGATATTCCTGCAGCTCATTGGATGTTTAAAATTGAGTAGTGTATTATGTCCCAGCGCAGCTCTGGAGCCTTCTCACTAGCCTCAGTGATTCCACTGGGGGAAAGGACATTGGAAAAAAGCAATGGGTTTGAGGTAAACTCTCCTCTGTCAACTTTGTGGGTGAAGGAAGCTGGCACTTTGGGTTGAGAGATTAGATGAAGCTCCTTTGCCTTCAAGTCCTTCGTGGTTGAACTGGAGCGTTGATACTAGCCAAGCACCGTGCACCTAAGTTTAGTATTTCCAGCTTTTGGGGAGAGTTGGCTCACACAGATGGGGAAGGGTTTGAAAACGGAAAGCATGAACACCAGTAAACACTTTGAGCATAGAGACGTCATGGCAGTTTTCTTGCCTCATTCTCCTGTTGAGTCTGTTTTTCCGTCTGGGAAATTACAGGGACCTATCCTGATCCTTGTAGCTCAACACGCCCATTGTCCAAGCGCTACCTCCCTTGACTGATCAAGGAATGACTAAAACCACACCCCTAGGGTTGATTTAGTTCCAAATGCTGAATTGAGATGGCTTTGGACTGAGATTCACTCAAGGTAGCTCACTAATGGGCAGAGGTGGAATGGGAAGGGCGGCGCGGGAATCCAGCCTCACAAGGGCCTCTTCAGCTAAGCCGTCCAGGGAGAAACCTAGGTAGGAGTAGGAGGACTGGCAGACCAAGGAAAGTGGAGGAGAAAGGAAGGAAGGAAAGGTGTGCGGGCCTTGGAATCTATTACTCACCGGTCACCTGCACGGTCTTGCGCATCCAGGCATAAGGGCTGTGTCGGTTCCTCCTGGGGGAACTGGTGTCAGCGGTCCCCGCGTCAATGGGGACCAGTGTCCGGTCGGCTGGGGCTGGCAGGCTGACGCCGCTGTTTCCGCCACCCGCTGGGCCCAGGTTGCAGTACTCAGGCAGGCCGAAAGCGGCTGGGCTAGGGGTCAAGTCGTTCGTGGGCACAGAGCCTATTGTATTGGACGGCCCAGAGTACACGTTCCAGTCTTCCCGGGGGAGACTGAATGGTGACCCCCAGGCTTCTAGCGACGGCCCTTGGAGATCCATATTGGACATGTGGGGATACCCCGTGTAGTGCACATAGGCAGGGACCGCCCCGAAGTTGGGAGCTGGCAGCGGACTCCCACTGCCCCCAGTGCCATCCCCGTCAGCACTGCCATCTCCCCGAGGGCTCCTGAGTGTGCCCGGGTACATGCCCACTTCTTTCTCCAAAAGATTGCTTCCGTACATGATGCCTTGGGTGGGAGGAAGGAGCTCCCTAAGCCATCCTGATATCCCTGCAAGGCCCGGTCCCAACTTCCAGAAAGCAGCAGCGAATCCGTCAGTCCGTAGCTGTGCTGCAAGCTCCTCTGCTTCCCTCCGACTGCTCCATCCCACGTTTCCTACCCTGAAGGCTTCCAGGTGACTGGTAACCCTGTATAGATGGGCCACCAATAGCTGGGCTGACGTCAAGGGGCTCCATGCCTTTACATAACATTTGCATTCAAATGAAGGGCCATTCCACTTTCACAGGGACTTATTCAAGCTATGCTCCCTCTCCCTGAGCTTGCTGGCCTGTCTATCTCATCTTTCTTGCTTCTTTTTATCTAGTACACATAGCACCAGTCCTGTGCTTTTGGAGAAGGGAGCTTCTTCAGGAGTTTCTGGCCAACTCTCTCCAAAGCAATGTGGGGACCTGCAGACGCAGGGCCAAGTCCTGTTCTCTGCCATTGCATCCTTCTCAGGGTCCTCTACCCTCTTCCTGATCTTCCCGACCCAGTCGGCCTCTGCAGTCTCTTCTCTGCCCACATTCCCTGGCAGTACACATACTTGGCACTTGCCCATGATGCCACTGAAAAAGGTTTTCCTTTCTCCTCACTGCTCCCTGCCCCAGAATTCATTCCAGCACTATATATTGAGTGTCTACAGTGTGCCAGGGACTGTTGTAGACAAAGGGGATACAACAGTGGATAAGAAACAAAAATTCCTGCTCTGCCCTGCTAAGGTTACATTCCAGGATGCATTAATTGGATGTTTTACAAATAGCACGAATTTAAGAAAGATGAAGAGGGTAGGTTATGAATAAAGGAAGTAGGGAGGGAGAAGAACAAGTGGATAGTGGACTCTCCCATTTTTCCTGTTGGTTCACTAGTCTCAGGGGCCTCTTTCTGCTAGATATGACTTCTGGTCCAAAGCCAGTGCCCCAAGGGGCCAGAACTCCTGCAGTCTCAAATCCAGAGCAGCTGCAGCTTCCAACTTGCTTTCGGACTTGAGATTTTCTTTGTAAAGCCCCAATTGTTGAAAAAGGCATGGGCTTGCCAGTATATGCCAATGAACTCAAGAGCTTACCTCAAGTAACCAGGTCACCTCCTGAGCATATACCCACCATCACCCTCCCAGCAGGCTGCTGAATGTGCTCTTCTACAAAGTCCAACCCAACTCAGCACCTCCACTTTGCTAATCCCTCTCTAGCTTTGGGAAAGTCGCTTCACCTCTGCAAGTTTCAGGATTTCTTTCCTGTGTGAACTAGGGATCCAAACAATATCTACATCACAAGGCAGGATTTACTGAGATAATGTTTGCAAACTGCTTAACTTAGTGTTTGATAAACAGGACTAAACCACTGTATTTATTAATTCATTCAACAAATACATATTGTTCTGTGCATGGAAACATCAGTAGTGAACAAAACAGATGAAGCTCCTGATCTTATCAAGGTTATATTTTAGTGGAGACAAGCACTAACAAGTAATTAAATTATGTGTCAGACTGTGATCAATGCTGTGAAGAAAAAGAAAAGAGGGAAAGAGGATAGGGAATGATGGGGAGTGTTAAACTTTTAAATGAGGTGGTCTTGGAGGGCCTTAATGAGAAATAGCAACTGAGTAAAAATCTGAAAGAGGCAAGGGTGTGAGCTATGAGGAGAGAGGATCCACGCAGAGCGAACAAGTGAGAAGAGAATGCCTGTCTTGGAGAAACAATGAGTAAGACAGTGTGGCTGAAGAGTAGATGAGGTTCAAAAGCAAAGGGGCAGGAGGCCACTGGAAAGGTTCTAGCTTTTTCTCTAAGTGAGGTGGGGCTTTGAAGGTTTTGAGCAGAAGTGACATGATTTAAGTCTAAAAGGATCACTCTGGCTGTTGGATTAAGAATAGGCTTTAAGAGGTCAAAATAGAATCAGGCAGACCAATTAAAAGACTATTATAATGCAGTTGAGATGTTATGGGGACTCCTCTGTGGTAGTGGCACTGGGGGGAGCATGGCTGGAATCTAGGAATATTTTAAAGCCTGCTTCAGAGAAGAAGAAGGAGAAGGAAAAGAAGTAATTGGGCAGCAAAGACTAATTAAAGGCTGACGCTGGGGATAAGGGACTGAGGAGCACAAGAAGTAAAATAACTATAAAAACCCAAACCAAACCCATTACTATTGAGTCGATTCCGACTCATAGCCACCCTATAGGACAGTGTAGAACTGCCCCATAGGGTTTCCAAGGATTGAATGGTGAATTCAAACTGATGACTTTTTAGTTAACAGTTGCACTCTTAACCACTGTGCCACCAGGGCACCAAAAACTATAAGAAAAAAAAATATCGGCACTTTTAAAAACATGATCTCAAGCTTCACGACAGCCCCGTAAGTTATTTATTATTGTATTCATTTTAAAGGTGAAGAAACTGAGGCTCAGAGAGGTAACATGACTATTTAAATGCACACAGCTGGTCTGTGGTGAAGTTGGTTCCAAACCTGCGCCACACTGACTGCAAAGTACATGTTTTTAAATTGATACTAGGCTAAACATACAACTTCAGGGATTGGGCCTGAGCTTGGCTGCTTTTTCCTTTCTCTGCTCAGACTCCCAGACCTAGCATTCAAAACTCTTTACAACATGGCTCTGATTGTTGTTGTTGTTGTGCTTAGGTGTCATTGAGTCAGTTCCAACTCATAGCAACGTATGTACAACAAAACGAAACACTGCCAGGTCCTGCATCATCCTCACAGTCCTTACTGTGTTTGAGCTCATTGTTGCAGCCACTGTGTCAGTCTATCTTGTCCAGCGTTTTCCTCTCTTTCACTGACCCTTCACCTTACCAAGCATGATATCATTCTCCAGGGACTGGTCCCTCCTGATAACTTGTCCAAAGTACTTGAGATGAAGTCTCACCATCCTTGCTTCCAAAGAGCCCTCTAGCTGTGCTTCTTCCAAGGGAGATTTGTTTGTTCTTCTGGCAGTCCATGGTATATTCAATATTCTTCACCAGCATCATGATTCAAAGGCATCAATTCTTCTTTGATCTTCCTTATTCATCGTCCAGCTTTCTCATGCACATGAAAACCAAAACCAAGCCAACCCAACCCATTGCCATCGAGTCAATTCCGACTCATAGCGACACTAAAGGACAGGGTAGAACTGCCGAAATCGTTTTCAAGAAGCATCTGGTAGATTCGAACTGCTGACCTTTTGGTTGGCAGCCATAGCTTTTAACCACTATGCTACCAGGGTTTCCATGCATATGAGGCGATTGAAAATATCATGGCTTGGGTCAGGCACACCTTAGTCCTCAAAGTGACATCTTTGCTTTTCAACACTTTAAAGAGGTCTTTTGCAGCAGATTTGTCCAATGAAATATGTAATTTGATTTTTTTTGAAGGAATATTTATTGGTTATCTAACATGTCATTTTATGCCACTGCAGCTAAAGCAAAACCACCTGTTCAGTGGGTAAAAAGGACTTGCTTTCTCTGTATACAGTTCAGTGTAATTAAAAAATACTGTAATTATAATTCATTAATTAGATAATAGACAAGACTTATTTTAGGTGAAGAGGAGGACAAAACACAATATAGGGGAAGTGAGCACAACTGGACTAAACCAAAACTAAGAGGTTTCCTGAATACAACTAAACACTTCAAAGGACAGACTAGCAGTAGCGGGGGTCTGGGGACCATGGTTTCAGAAGACATCTAGGTCAACTGGCATGACAAACTGTATTAAGAAAAGGTTCTGCATCCCACTTTGGTGAGTGCCATCTGGGGTCTTAAACGCTAGCAAGGGGCCATCTAAGATGTATCAATTGGTCTCAACCCACTTGAAGCAAAGGAGAATGAAGAACACCAAAGACAGAAGGAAAATATGAGCCCAAGAGCCAGAAAGGGCCACATAAACCAGAGACTCCATCGGCCTGAGACTGGAAGAACTAGATGGTGCCCAGCTACCACTTAAGGCACAATATAAATAAATAAATAAATAAAGAGAAAAAATGCTGTAATTATAATTTCAGAACCTCAGAATTTGAAGAGGTGACAATGATTGCTTGTTTTAATATGAGAAAAGAAAATTCCTTTGAAAATCGTTTGAAGCTTGGACAAAAATTCCATAGCTATATTCTTAGGATCACTCTGTAGAGTCTTCATGAGCCAGAGGATACAAAGGAAGCTTCAACTCAACCTTTTAGAGAAGACATTCCAGCTCGCATGATTTCATCAACCAGGAGAATGTTGGTAGCAATCACAGTGCAGAAATAAAGAGCCTGTTGCTTCTTGATTTGTAAACTTTCACTTAAAGCACAATAAAAATTATATATATAAAAAAGAACCTGTTGCTTTACACAATAGTTATACCATATACCTGCTTCTGGTGCTACCATTGGCTCACCTGTGTTCAAGTTTACACCCACAAGTCAACCAGATTCTGAATGTTCTGCTTGAACTTTTAATAGTGTTTCCTGAAAATCAAAACCAGAGTTCTGAGCAAGAACCTTCGGAATAATGAGCAACTCATCAGCAAATGTTTGGACTCCAAGTTGGGCCCTGCCCTTGACACCGGGCTTGTGTTAAATCAGAGCTTCTGCAATTGCCACTTACATTGCACTAGCTCCTGGAACCACACAGCCATCATCAACAGCATTTTTAACAGCCCTCAAGCCACCTCTTATTGCATCTTACATTTGAGTGAGTGTGTGCTTACTTGGTTCTTTGACCAATAGTGTAACAGAGAGAGAGTTATTGCATTTCTCAACGAAGGTGAACTTCTCTTCTCCCAACGTGTTCTTATAGATGAGTCCCGCATGTCCCAAACAGTCAGGATTTAGGTCATCTATTTTTTTTTTTAAAGAATTTAGAGCCACCCCGCTACAAGCAAGCATCAGCCTCTCCATATTTCTTCGTTTAGCTCTGTGCAGAGCTACTTTGCCTTCTTTTGCAAGGGCATCTAAGGAAAAAGTGTCGATTCCCTTTTGATTAATAATGAGAAATCCTTTATTTGAATCACCACAGACTTTTACATTTTACATGTTTATTTTTAACTTTGTTTCATAAAGCCATTCGTAATTTAGGCATCATTCTTTCAAGTACTAGATTTCTAACATTTAAAATTACATTTTCTAAAAATTTTAATTAAAGAAAAGCCAGGAACTGCTTTGTTTACCACAAATCCATACACCATAAAGTAAAGCACAATTCAACTGAATTTATCCACGTTTCCCCCTACTCTAACATCAGACTTTCTTTTTCAGTTCTGTTATTTTGTTAACTCTATCTTCAATAAATTTTCTTTCAGCTTTTACAAGTTTCTCTCTTTCATCCGCACTCTTGTAAAAGAAACCAGAGTTCACTTCTGTTTTCTTCGTATTCTAATGACATATTGCACATGAGGATGTATGCCTCTTCTACTCTTTTCTTCATATCAGGATGCCGTGCCCCATGGTCGAAAACAAACCCTCTGAGTAAGCTTGTATCAGTTTGAGACTTATGTTTTATCTCCGTGATTTCAACCATGAAAAAGTCAATAGGTTCATCTTGTTTTTTTTTTTTAATTTTTATTGTGCTTTAAGCAAAAGTTTACAAATCACGTCAGTCTCTCATACAAAAATTTATATATATACACCTTGCAATATACTCCTAGTTGCACTCCCCGTAATGAGACAGCACACTCCTTCCCTCCACTTTCTATTTTCCTGTCCATTCAGCCAGCTTCTGTCCCCCTCTGCTGTCTCATCTCCCCTCCAGACAGGAGCTGCCCACATAGTCTCCTGTGTCTATTTGATCCAAGAAGCTCACCCTTTACCAATATCATTTGCTACCCCATAGTCCAGTCCAATCCCTGTCTGAAGAGTTGGTTTTGGGAATGGTTCCTCTTTGGGGCTGAGAGAAGTTCTGGGGACCATGACCTCCAGGGTCCTTCTAATCTCAGTCAGATTATTAAGTCTGGTCTTTTTAAGAGAATCTGAGGCCTGCATAGCACTGCTCTCCTGCTCCCTCAGGGGTTCTCTGTTGTGTTCCCTGTCAGGGCAGTCATCGGTTGTAGCCGGGCGCCATCTAGTTCTTCTGGTCTCAGGCAGATGTAGTCTCTGGTTTATGTGGCCCTTTCTGTCTCTTGGGCTTGTAATTGCCTTGTGTTCTTGGTGTTCTTCATTCTCCTTTGCTCCAGGTGTGTTGAGACCAATTGATGCATCTTAGATGGTTGCTTGCTAGCGTTGAAGACCCCAGACAACACTCTCCAAAGTGGGATGCAGAATGTTTTCTTAATTGATTTTATTATGCCAATTGACTTAGATGTCCCCTGAGTTTTTACAGTATCATGCAAGTTTTAGAGATCAGACCCCAGTTGGAAATGTCATAGCTAAAAACTTTTTCCAAGTCTGTAGGAAATCTTTTTAGTCTTATGGTGAAGTCTTTGATGAGCATAGGTGTTTGATTTTTAGGAGCTGCCAGTTATCTAGTTTCTCTTCTGCATTGTTAGTAATGTTTCGTATACTGTTTATGCCATGTATGAGGGCTCCTAGTGTTGTCCCTATTTTTTTTTCCATGATCTTTATCACTTTAGATTTTATATTTAGGTCTTTGATGCATCTTAAGTTAATTTTTTGTGCATGGTGTGAGGTATGGGTCTTGTTTCATTTTTTTTGCAGATGGATATCCAGTTATGCAAGAACCAGTTGTTAAACAGCGTGTCTTTTCCCTGATTTAACTGACTTTGGGCCTTTGTCAAATATCAGCTGCTCATATGTGGATGGATATATGTCTGGATTCTCAGTTCTGTTCCATTGGTCTATATACCTATTGTTGTAGCAGTACGAGCCTGTTTTGACTACTACGGAGGTATAATATGTTCTAAAATCAGGTAGAGTGAGGCCTCCCACTTTGTTCTTCTTTTTCAGTAATGCTTTACTTATCCGGGGCCTCTTTCCCTTCCATATGAAGTTGGTGATTTCTTTCTCCATCTCATTAAAAAATGCCTTTAGAATTTGGATCAGAATTACACTGTATCTACGGATCACTTTTGGTAGAATAGACATTTTTACAATGTTAAGTCTTCCTATCCACTTATGTAGGTCTCTTTTGGTTTCTTGCGGTAGTGTCTTGTAGTTTTCTTTGTATAGGTCTTTTACATCTCTGGCAAGATTTATTCTTAAGTATTTTATCTTCTTGGGGGCCACTGAAAATGGTATTGATTTGGTGATTTCCTCTTTGATCTTTTTGTTGGTGTAGAGGAATCCAACTGATTTTTGTATGTTTATCTTGTACCTGATACTCTGCTGAACTCTTAGTTTCAGTAGTTTTCTTGAGGATTCTTTAGGGTTTTCTGAGTATAAGATCATGTCATCTGCAAATAGAGATAATTTTACTTCTGCCTTACCAATCTGGATGCCCTTTATTTCTTTTTCTAGCCTAATTGCTCTGGCTAGGACCTCCAGCACAATGTTGAGTAAGAGTGGTGATAAAGGGCATCCTTGTCTGGTTCCCGATCTCAAGGGGAATGCTTTCAGACTCTCTCCATTTAGGATGATGTTGGCTGTTGGCTTTGTATAAAAAAAAAATATGTTTAGGAATTTCCCTTCTGTTTCTATTTTGTTGAGATTTTTTATCATGAATGGGTGTTGGACTTTGTCGAATGTCTTTTCTGAGTCAATTGATAAGATCATGTGGTTCTTGTCTTTTGTTTTATTTATATGAGGGATGACATTGACTGTTTGTCTAATGTTGTACCATCGCTGCATACCTGGTATGAATCCCACTCGGTCATGGGGCATTATTTTTTTGAGATGTTGTTGAATTCTTTTGGCTAGAATTTTGTTGAGGATTTTTGCATCTAAGTTCATGAGGGATATAGGTCTGTAATTTTCTTTTTCTGCAGTGTTTTTACCTGGTTTTTATATCAGGGATATGCTGGTTTCATCAAATGAGTTTGGGAGTATTCCGACCTTTTCTATGCTCTGAAATACCTTTAGTAGTAGTGTTAACTCTTCTCTGAAAAAAAAAAAAAAGAAAGAAAGTTTGGTAGAATTCTGCAGTGAAGCTGTCCAGGCCAGGGCCCTTTCTTCTTTTTGTATGTGTGCTTTATTGATATAAATTGACCTCTGAGCACTGCTTTCACTGTGTCCCAAAGGTTCTGATAGGAAGTGTTTTCATTCTCGTTGGATTCTCTGAATTTCTTTATTCCATCCTTAATGTCCTCTATAACCCAATTTTTTTTGAGCAGGGTATTGTTCAGTTTCCAAGTGTTTGATTTCTTTTCCCTGCTTTTTCTGTTATTGGTTTATACTTTTATGGCCTTATAGTCAGAGAAGATGCTTTGTAATATTTTGATGTTGTGGATTCTGCTAAGGTTTGCTTTATGACCTAATATGTGGTCTCTTCTAGAGAATTTTCCACGTGCACTAGAAAAGAAGGTATACTCGGCTGCTGTTGGGTGGAGTGTTCTGTATATGTCTATGAGGTCAAGTTGGTTGGCTGTTGCATTTAGATCTTCCATGTCTTTATTGAGCTTCTTTCTGGATGTCCTGTCCTTCCCCGAAAGTGGTGTGTTGAAGTCTCCTACTATAATTGTGGAGCTGTCTATCTTACTTTTCAATGCTGTTAGAGTTTTTTTTTTATGTATCTTGCAGCCCTGTCATCGGGTGCATAAATATTTAATATAGTTATATCCTCCTGGTATGCTGTCCCTTTAATCATTATATAGTGTCTTTCCTTATCCTTTGTGGTGGATTTAATTTAAAGTCTATTTTGTCAGAAATTAAGATTGCCACTCCTGGTCTTTTTTTGATTGTTGTTTGCTTGATATTATTTTTTTACATCCTTTGAGTTTTAGTTTGTGTCTCTAAGTCTAAGGTGTGTCTCTTGTAGGCAGCGTATAGATGGATTGTGTTTTTTAATCCATCCTGCCACTCTCTGTCTCTTTATTAGTGCATTTAGTCCATTTACATTCAGCATAATTATGGGTAGGTATGAGTTTAGTGCTGTCATTTTGATGTCTTTTTTTTTGTTGTGTTGTTGACAGTTTCTTTTTCCCACTTTTTTTTTTTTTGAGCTGAGAAGTTTATCCTTATATATGGTCTTTTCTTCTTACTAGCTTTTGTCGATTTTGTTTCTTCTGAGTCATTTTTTGTTTCTTGTATTTTATTTTCATTAATAGGACTGTTAGTCTCCTTTGTGGTGACCTTAATATTTATCCCTATTTTACTAAGTTTAAACCTAACTATTATTTCTTTATATCGCCTCGTCTTCCTCTCCATGTGAAAGATCTACGGCTTCATTTCTTAGTCCGTCTTTATTGTTTTAATGTTGTATTCTTTTACGTAATGGCATCGCTGTTTCCCTGCTTTGAGCATTTTTTCTTTTTATCTTGATTTATTTTTGTGATTTCCCTACCTGGGTTGACATCTGATTGCTCTGTCCCTTGTTCTAGTCTTGGGTTGATATCTGATATTATTGATTTTCTAACCAGAGAACTCCTTTTAGTAGTTCTTGTAGTTTTGATTTGGTTTTTATTAATCCCCTAAACTTCCATTTATCTGGAAATGTCCTAACTTAGCCTTCATATTTGAGAGACAGTTTTGCTGGATATATGGTTCTTCGTTGGCAACCTTTTTTTCCTTCAGTGCTTTATATAAGTCATCCCATTGCCTCCTTGCCTGCATGGTTTCTGCCAAGTAGTCCGAGCTTACTCTTATTGACTCTCCTTTGTAGATGAATTTTCATCTATCCCTAAAAATCCCTAGTCGGTCTTAAAATTCTCTCTTTATCTTTGGTTTTGGCAAGTTTGATTATAATATGTCTTGGTGACTTTCTTTTAAGGTCTACCTTATGTGGAGTTTGATGAGCATCTTGGATAGATATCTTCTCATCTTTCACAATATCAGGGAAGTTTTCTGCCAACAAATCTTAAACAATTCTCTCTGTATTTTCTTTTATCCCTCTGTGTTCTGGTACTCCAATCACTCGTAGGTTATTTCTCTTGATAGAGTCCTACATGATTCTTAAGGTTTCTCCATTTTTTTAATTCTTTTATTTGATTTTTCTTCAAACATATTTGTGCCAAGTGCTTTATCTTCAGTCCCATCATGTCTGCCTTCCATTTGCTCAATTCTGCTCCTCTGACTCTCTATTGGGTTGTCTAATTCTGTAATTTTATTGTTAATATTCTGAATTTCTGATTGCTGTCTCTCTATGGATTCTTGCAGATTATTAAAATTTTCATTATGTTCTTGAATAACCTTTTTGACTTCTTCAACTGCTTTATCTCAGTCTTCCTTGGCTTTTTCTGCATATTGCCTGATGTTTGAAGAGTTCTGTATATTAATCTTTTGTATTCTGCATCCAGTAATTTCAGGAAGGCACCTTCATCCAGAAGATCCCTTGATTCTTTGTTTTGAGAGTTTGTTGCAGCAATCATGGTCTGCTTCTTTATGTAATTTGACATTGACAGTTGTCTCTAAGCCATCTATAAATTATTGCATTAGTTTATTTTATTTTTGCTTACTGTATCCTGGCTTCTTATTTTATTTTGGTATGCCCATATAGGTTGCTTGAGTGAGCCAGCTTGATTATTTTCATCTTTGAAGCTCTTATGTCCTGTCACCAGATGGCTAGAGCTGTTATCAGGTATATGAGCCTAAGAGTCCATTCACTTTTCTTGTATGGATTCAGCTCAGGTGTCCAGGTAGCTGGTCATCAAGTGTGTGGTACAGGCCCTGTCCTAGAGTCTTAGAGGGACAGGGGTGATTGGTGTAGGTACCATACCTGATTGCAGCAGGGGGTCACACTCTGAAAAAGGCAGGGGGCTGACAACCATCCCTCAAGTGTCTGTGAGGAAAACGTGTCCCTGTTCCCCAAAGTGCGCAAGTGGTGGGTTCTGCAGACAGACTATGGGCACCCAATGTTTTTGGTTCTAAGTACCGGGAGGTGCCAGTTATCCTTGGACACCTGTCACAGGTGGCTGGTGACCTGAGTGGAGCCACCAGCCCTTAGGCCTCTGATGTGGGTAGGTGAGGACTCTGTTTAATAAGCAAAGTGCTGTCAAACATCAAACACTCACCTCTCCACCACACAGTGGAATCAGTTGCAGTCTGCCAGCAAGGGCCTATTCTCCTGAAATTGTCCCACACAGGTGCATGCAGGGGGGAAAAGTATTCAAAGTCCACAGACCACTTATGCCTGGACAGGAGGCATTTCTGTCCTGAGCTCCCCAGGTTAGTGGAGCTGGCAGATTATCTTTTCCCCACTTGTGAATTTATTCCTTCTCCAAGGCTGGGAGACTGGCTTAGAGTGCTCAGCAGGGCCTATCTCAGGCCAAGGGAAATCGACAGCCACTGAAGCCAGCTTGGGGGCTGGGAGCATGGTAAAAAATATATGCAAGTACTTAGCTTTTGCTGAGAGTGCTGTTCTTCTGTGGTTTCAGAGGTGTGAGTAGACTGTGCTGCTGGCTGTCTCTCCCTGAGGAAACTGCGGCCGAACACTACCACCACCCTCAGCAGTTGCTCCCAGGAATTGTGCCTGAAGATCCCCAGGGTTTCAGGTCCAATAACTCCTCTCTGCTTCTGAACTGTTTCTCCCTCCCCCTGCTGCTCAGTCCATTTTCTAACTTCTTCTTTGATGTTCAGGGCTCCTAGCTTGTCATAAATATAATCGTTTCACTTGTTTTTTCAGGTCTTTGTTGTAAGAGGGATCACTGGAACAATCTGACTACTCTGCCATCTTGACCCTGCCTCCTCATCTTGTTTTTTAATGGCCAAGATGGAGTCAACTACATTCTCTGTTAAGACGTCAGCAAGTTCAGCATGAACTTTAGTGTGCAGAGATGTTCTGGCCACATATATAAGTGTTTGTCCATCCATCTCTTTACTTACTTTGATTTGCTCCAAAAATTGAAGGGCCTTTTCCTTGTAGCTTCAAATCCTTCAGTTATTATTTTGGGATGAAAACCTTCAGAAATGTAAAGGGGCACCTGTTTCAGCAGCTCTTCCTTGATCAGGACATTGGAAGTAATACCATCACCAGTTATGTCATTCTGGGCTGTTGCTACTTTTGCTATTAAGAAGGCTGTTGGATATTGAATTTGCATTTCATGAAGCAGCACATTTCCATCTTTAGTAAGCTCAAAGTCTCCAGCACCAGAAACAAGCATCTTCATGGTGCCCTTGGGCCCAAGGTTGGTCCTCAGCATGTCCTGCAGTCCCTGAACCACACTGATATTGACTGGCAGCACCACTGGAGCTCGTGCCACCTCGGCCGTGGAGTTCAGGGTCCTCACGGCTGCCATGGTAGGCCAAGCAGAAGAGGAGGATGAGACCTGAGGTGTGGAAACCCCAAGGCCCAATCAGCTCAGCCTTGTTTAATATCTTGACTGCTGCTTCCTTGGGTGTTGATTGTGGATCCAAGTAAAATGAAATCCTTGATAACTTCAATATTTTCTCCACTTGTCATGATGTTGCTTATTGGTCAAGTTGTGAGGATTTTTGTTTTCTCTGTTGAGGTGTAATCCATAATGAAGGCAGTAGTTTTTGATCTTCTTAGGTACTTTAAGTCTTCTTTGCTTTCAGCTGGAAAGGTTGTTTCATCTGCATATTGAGGGTTGTTAATGAGTCTTCTACCAATCCTGATGTCGCGTTCTTCTTTATATAGTTCAGCTTCTCGAGTTACTTGCTCAGCATGCAGATTGAATAAGTATGGTGAAAGGATACAACCAACCCTCATGCACACCTTTCCTGATTTTGAGCCATGCAGTATCCCCTCGTTCCATTCAAACAGCTGCCTCTTGGTCTATATACAGTTTCCACATGAGCAGGATTAAGTATTCTGGAATTCCCATTCTTTGCAATAGTGTCCATCATTTGCTATGATCCACACAGTCAAATGCCTTTGCATAGTCAATAAAACACAGGTAAACATCTCTATGGTATTCTCTGCTTTCAGCCAAGATCCATCTGACATCAGCAATGATATCCCTCATTCCATGTCTTCTACAGAATCTGGCTTGAATTTCTGGCAGTTCCCTGCTGCAACCATTTTTTAATTATTTTCAGCAAAATTTTAGTTGTGTGTGATGTTAACAATATTGTTTGATAATTTCCACATTCTCTTGGGTCATCTTTCTTGGGAATAGGCATAAATATGTATCTCTTCCAGTCGGTTGGCCAGGTAGCTGTCTTCCAAATTTCTTGGCACAGACCAGTGAGCACCTCCAGTGCTGCATGTGTTTGTTGAAACATCTCAATTAGTATTCTGTCAGTTTCTGAAGCCTTGTTTTTCACCAATGCCTTCAGTGCAACTTGGATTTCTTCCTTATATACCACAGGTTCTTGAGCATATGCTACCTCCTGAAAAGGTTGAATTTGACCAATTCTTTTTGGTACAGTGACTCTGTGTATTCCTTCTATCTTCTTTTGATGCTTTCTGTGTCATTGAATATTTTCTCCATAGAATCCTTCAAAATTGCAACTTGAGGCTTGAATTTTTTCTTCAGTTCTTTCAGCTTGAGAAATGCTGAGTGTGTTCTTCCTTTCAGTTTTCCAGCTTCAGGTCTTTGAACATTTCATTATAATACTTTACTTTATCTTCTTAGGCTGCCCTTTGAAATCTTCTGTTCTTTTACTTCATCATTTCTTCCATTCACTTTAGCCATTCTACATTCAAGAGCAAGTTTCCGAGTCTCTTCTGACATCCATTTTGGTCTTTTCTTTCTTTCCCTAATTACCCTTGCATTATTCTCCTTCACCTACTCTACCCTTTAGGCAAACTGGTTTACGTGATGTTAAAAAAAAAAAAATCAGGATGACAGTGTATAGAGGGCCCTAAGAAGTTGCCTAACCAGTATCATCATTTTACAGACGAGGAAACAGAGAGCCAGAGAAGGGAAAATGTTCTTTAAGGAAGTGAATGGCAGAACTGTGATTCAACCTCAGATTTGTTGACTCCCAACACTCTTTCCACTACAAAATGTATCTTTGGTTATGCAATTGCCTGTGTCTAGAATGTCTATATCCACAAAAATTGTCCAAATTCTTCCTGTTCTTCAAGGCTTAGCTCAAATGCCCCTTCCTCCCTAAAAGCCCTATGGGATGATGCCCCTGTCAGAAAGAGCTCTTCTTCTTCACTGAATCTTATTACTACCTCCCTGACACTGAATCACTGACACTGTTCTTGCCATGTTATTGGAGTTATTTAGGCTCTTATCTGAATCTTCTGATATTTGTGCACCTTGAAGAGGTATAGGGTAGTGTGTTTGAGCTCAGTGGAGTCGAGTGGTAGTCTCAGAAAATATTCATATAATGAATCAATAAATGCATTTGAAACTAGATTGGAAATCACCATTTGACCCAGCTTCACGGACGTATGGAAGAGAAATCAGTAAAAACATTGCCCAGCACTTGGCAGCACTTGGCTTCAGGATCCCTCCATCTTTGTCTTTTTGTTTGTTTGGAGGAAGCAGGTAGGAAGGTTCAATCAAGTTTATGTAGCCATGTGGTGGCAAACTTTTGGTTTCTTTCTTAACCTGGAGGTTAACCAGAGAGTTGACTTCTCTGTAGGAAGCAGCTGGGGGTGCCACTGGAGTCAAACCTCACAGACTGAAGATCAGAGCTCAACCATGCAAGAGTTATTTAAGAGGGACCTTTTAGTTTTTCTGAGGCTTACGAAGGTAAAGGTCAAATGAAGCCTTTGTTAGTACCCCCACAGCCTCGCTCTGGGCCAACCCCACTGATTAGGTTAATTATAAGTCTTCTGGGAGATAATGGATGTTAAACAGTGCAGTCCACCTATAAGGGACTAAAGGGATTGGGGAAAGCCTTTTCTTTAGCAGGCATACTCCTTGGGAGGCTCTCACTGCCTGGTAAATATTTTCTAAGCCTGGCCTGGCCTCTCAGGGCTGTCTGAGTATCCCAGAACTACTCTCCATCCCACCTTACCTCCCAACCCTTCCCTACCTCTTTGGCCCAGATTCTGGCCTGGTTATTACCTCTGACGGGGGACAGGGAGAGGGAAAGTGGTCTCTTTGTACTAAGGACTTGGCCTTAGTGTTAACCATTACAAAAAAAAAATAAACATTGCCATCTAGTAGATTCCAACTCAGAGTGACTCTGTAAGACAGACTTGAACTGCCCCATAGGGTTTCCAAGGAGTGCCTGGTGGATTCAAACTCCCAACCTTTTGGCTAACAGCTGTAGCTGTTAACCACTTCACCACCAGGGTCTCCAGTGTTAATCACTGAGTCCTCTTCAATGGTAGGAGGGGGATGAGGTACGCAGAGCTTAAGACCCTCTTTCTGGATGCAGGGAAGGGATTTTCCTGAGGCACACACTAGTAGGGAGCCTGTGGAACTGGGACTCAAACCTAAGTATAACTGACTGTGGATCTCTGCAAGATGCCCCACCTTTCTCACAATCAATTTTCAGCGTGAAACAATGGGATTGGTAACAAAACCATCCTATATGGATGTTGAGAAGATACAGTGTACCAGTGATATATCAATAAATGGTCATTGTTATTGTCATCTGCAAGAGTGCCTGGGGCTTTCACAGGGCAGTAACCCACCAGATGTTCCTCGGCCCACATCCGTAGATGGAACGCACCCAGTGATTGGGGAGAAGACCCAGTGCAATTTGGATATTTCTGCCTGGTGCCTCCAGGCTTCCAAGAGCATCCCCCAAAACCTACCCACCCCTACCTCTCTCCCTGAGCTCCCTAAAGCCTTAGCACCACCAGCACTCAAGCCTCAGGATTAGGATGGAGCCTTGTATCCTTTCTGTCCATCTTCATCACATTCTGGAGAATAAGCACAGTTAGGCTTTGGCCTGACCCAAAGCATCGCAGCTAGGGGAGGTGTGTTTTGGAAAAAGATTATAGTTCTTTGGTGGGAATGTAAGTAGTTAGGATAAGTACCCATTGGAGTGGGGGAAGGCAGGATTCCTCAGTTTTGGGTGAACACGTTGAATGAGGAAGGTCCAGGGCTCTGGGATGGAACCCAGAAGACAAAGTAATGGGAAACAGGCTTCATGAACAATCAAGAGCGGCTCAACTTGGGCAAAAGAAGGTGTGTGAGGAGGTGAGTAGGGGCCATGGCCTAATGCCAAGATTCCAGATGTAGGAGGGACTGGTCGGGGATAGCGTTTTGCAGAAGAGAGAGGGAGGGGAAGACAGAGAAGATAACCAAGAATAAGGAGACTACAACCTCACATTCTCATCAGGGCAAGGGAGTCTTAGACTAAGATTCTGAGAGGAGAAAGCAAGCTAATTCTCTGAAAGAAGAAGAGAAACTCATGTCCTAGCTGTCTGTCTAGGGAAAGAGAACCGGAATCCTGGTTCACGGAGTACGTACTCCGGGTCAAAACTAGTTCTGTGTCCTTGCTGGTGTGAACTACCATCAGGCTCCTTATAACCGAAGAGGGTAGGTGGTGTCAGTCCTGTTTTATGGGTGTGGAGGGTGTGAGTGGAGACTCAGTGAGGTTTAGTAACTGGTCCAAGGGGGCAAACAGCCAGTCATAAGTAGTCCAAAATCATTCTCCAGTCTGACCACAGTGCTTGGAGAGTAATGGTCAAGTTGTTGTGTCCATATTCACTGAAAACTGGGTAAAAGAGAAAAATTGGTACAAACTGTAAAGGGAGAGATTTAGATTGGTTTTAAAGAACTTGCCCACTGTGAGGACCAGGAAGCACTGTAATTTGGTTAATAATTCAATGAAAGAAATATGGAGTGGCCTTTTAAGAGGACTAGGTAGCTGACTCAGGGATTATTTCAGAAGATTTTGATTTTGAAGCTAAAACAGAGCCACATTACTGACTAAAGTTTTATTTTCACTCTAAAAGGTCAGCTTTCACTTTAGTCTTGCTTCCGCCCAGTTTCTTTATTCTCTCCCACTCTATAATACCTCTCTTACTGTTTCATCTTGCTAGTTTTTGCATGTTCCCTTATCGGAAAATTTCTCCACTACATTTTCACTCTCTCCTGAACAACCAAACTTTAGTCACCCAATAAGAGAGCAAGGAAATGCATCTTTGGAGGGTTTAATTTAGAGATTGGTAAACTATACTTTTCAACCCAAATCCAGCCCTCCATCTGTTTTTGTTTTTCAGCCTGTGAGCTAAGAATCGTTTTTACATTTTTAATGGTTGAAAAATATCAGTAGAAGAATATTTCATGATACATGAAAATTATATGAAATTGAAATTTCAATATCCATAAATAAAATTTTATTGGAATACAGCCAAGCTTATTTTTTTTACCTATTGTCTATGGCTACTTTTGTGCTATAATGGCAGAACTGAGTAGTTGCAACAGAGACTGTATGGCCCAAAGAGTCTAAAATATTTACTGTTTGATCCTTTACAGGAAAAAAAAATTGCTTACCTCTGCTCTAATGAAAACGAACTGGAGTTGAAAGAAGGGAGAGGGGTTGAAATGAACAAAATTTTCTATTTGTGCCTAGGCTGGAAAATAGTTGGGTCAGTAAGGCTGTGTGTGGTGAGACAGGGGTGGAGATAGGTTGGTCTTTGGAAGGGAAGACAGGGAAAGAATGCCACCTAGACATATGCTCCATCGTACCTTGATTTCCAAGACTGACTCTTCAATTACAGATATGTTGATCCATAAATAAATAGTAGGAGTGAAGGGTCGATTGGAAGACTGCTAGGACCAAGGAAGCCTCTTCATGAGGGCTGAGGCAAGGGTAGGGGAGATGGCTAAGGAAACAGGCAAGTTGCAGAATGCTGAATGGCTCGGTGGGGGAGAGGGGGCTTAAAAGTAGGCATTAATATGTTTAGAAACAGGAAAAGGGTCCCTTAGTGTCAGGAACTGCCTGGGTCATCTTTATTTCCTTCTTTTTAGACTCCCAGAATAGAGAAGCTTTCAGAAAGGTACCTTAGTGATGAGTTTCTTAAAAGCCCTCATTTTCCAAATGGAGACTCCGAGGCCCCAGAAAGGGAAGCAACTTGCCTCAGGTGCTCCAAGGGTGCAGCCAGGAAGTCTTCTGAAATGTCTCAGTGGTCTCCTTTCCCTTTCTCTTTCCCAGGGTTCATTCCTCACAGCAAACCTGGGAAGGTTAATTTAATTCCACCTACTTGTACCTCAAAGGGAGCCCTGGTGGTGCAGTGGTTAAGCATTTGACTGCTAACCAAATCCACCAGCTGCTCCTTGGAAACCCTATGGGGCAGTTCTACTCTGTCCTATAGGGTTGTTATGAGTTGGAATTGACTCAATGGCAAATGTTTTTGTTTTGTTTTGTTTTTCTTCACGTGTATCTCAGGAGTCCCTGGGTGGCACAAACAAATAAGCACTCAGAAGGTTGATGGTTTGAACCCAACGAAGGCTTAATGATCTGTTTCTGAAAGGTCACAGTGGAGCGCAGTTCTACTCTGCACATATGGGGTCACCAGGAGTCAGATCCACTCGACAGCAACTAGCTTGGTTTTTGTACTTGTACCTCTACCCTTCTCTAGCACCCCAAAGAGTCAGATCAGCTACAGCTTTTATGATTAGGAATATATGTCCAGTAGGAAGCCTAATAACAATAGCTAACATTCATTGAGCACTTACTATGGGCAAAGTACTCTTCTAAGCATTTTATGTATAGTAACTCAGCTAATCTTCATAATAACTTATTATCATAGGCTCAGAGGCACAGAGGGAAAAGTAACTTGCTCAGGGTGATCCAGTTAGTAAGTGGAAGATTCAAATTCACATAGTCTAATTAGAAAGTCTATGTGCTTAAACATTGCCAAAGCTGTTTTAGTAAAGTGAAGGCGAAAGAACATTACCTTCTCTCTTCTACTCCCCATTCTCACACCCTTTCAGTGTTTGTCTTTGAGTCATTAGTGGAAAATTTCCATTGAGATGTTGAGGACTTACTATTTTTTCATCTTAGAATAATTTGCATTTAAAAAGAGAAGCCTAGCAAGTTTAGCCCCCCAAAAGTGATTCTTTAAGTGTGGACTTTCAAGCACAGTTTATGGAAATATTTTTTGACAAATGCCTTTCTTTCATGTCATCCAACTTAACTTTTCTATGGGTGGGTCCCTGCTATCCAGACCATGTTTCCTCTCCCTTTCAATTAATAGCTGCCAAGAACTTGGCAAAGGGGATCTGTGTCACTTAATTCGATATGCTCAAGTAATCAAGCAACTGGTGGATTGTAAACTTTTGCAGTGCCTTGCACAGGGTAGATGTCAGTGTATATTTGCTGATGCTTGATAATTGCCCTTTTCCTGTCATTATTCTAGGAAAGCATGTCCTTTATAATAGGGCATGCAAAGTGAAAGGAATAGAATAGCAAGGGTCAATAAGAATTGGCAATAGATAGGTGGGTTGAGACCAGGTTAAGGAGGACTGCGAATGTCAGACCAAGGAGTTTAAACTTGATTTGATCAGAAATGGAGAAACATTTAATGTTTTTGAGCTGGAGAATGGCTCAAACTATGCTGTGGAAAGATTAATATGATAGCAGTATTTAAGATGAATGCAGTGGAGCAGCAGAGACCTCTTCAGAAACTCTTGCAATAGTTCAGTAAGAGGTAATGAGCTCCCAGACTGGGTGGTGAGAGTGGAAATAAAAAAGATAAGGCTTGAATTGTGCTCTTTTAAAAAAAAATTAATTTTTATTGTGCTTTAAGTGGAAGTTTACAAATCAAGTCAGTCTCTCATACAAAAATTTATATACACCTTGCTATATATTTATTTTACATACTCCTAATTGCTCTCCCCCTAATGAGACAGCACACTCCTTCCCTCCACTCTCCATTTTCAAGTCCATTCGGTCAGCTTCTGGCCCTCTCTGCCCTCTCATCTCCCCTCCACACAGGAGATGCCAACATAGTTTTATGTGTCTACTTGATCCAAGAAACTCATTCTTCATGAGTATCATTTTCTATCCCCTAGCCCAGTCCAATCCCTGTCTGAAGAGTTGGCTATGGGAATGGTTCCTGTCTTGGGCTAACAGAAGGTCTGGGGACCATGACCTCCAGGTCCTTCTGGTCTCAGTCAGACCATTAAGTCTGGTCATTTTATGAGAATTTGAGGTCTGCATCCCACTGCTCTCCTGCTCCCTCAGGGGTTCTCTGTTGTGTTCCCTGACAGGGCAGTCATGGGTTGTAGCCGGGCACCATCTAGTTCTTCTGGTCTCAGGTTTTTGGAGTCTCTGGTTTATGTGGTCCTTTCTGTCTCTTGGGCTCATAATTACCTTGTGTCTTTGGTGTTCTTCTTTCTCCTTTGCTCCAGGTGGGTTGAGACCAATTGATGCAACTTAGATGGCTGCTTGCTAGTGTTTGAGACCCCAGAAGCCACTCTCCAAAGTGGGATGCAGAATGTTTTCTTAATAGATTTTATTATGCCAATTGACTTAGATGTCCCCTGAAACCATGCTCCCCAAACCCCCATCCCTGTTACACTGGCCTTCGAAGCATTCATTTTTGGACTGTGCTCTTTTAAAGAATTATCCACTTGAGATCAAATTGACAACAACAACTCAAAAAGTTAGATGAGGAGCTTAGGAAGCAGTGAGTTTAAGTTAATGGTGGCAGAATACTTTGGCAAATAGGAAGAATGGTTGCTCAACTTGAAGTGTAATCGATGTCACTGAATTGTACATGTAGAAATTGTTGTAATGGTGTATCTTTGCTGTATATATTTTCACACACACATACACAAAATACTGCTTGATATGAACAACACTGCAAAAATAGAGCTGGCAGGACTTGGAATTTGATTGGAGGTAAGCCCCCCCTCCCCAGGAGAAAGAGAAAAATATGACTTTAGAGTTCAAGATTAAGTTCTATGTTCTGAAAAATTAAAATGATAAGCTGGTTCTGGAGCCATGGAGGCTGGATGAACCCATGAAATTATTGCTCCAGAAAGTCTGGAGTCCACGAGAATTTGAAAGAGGTTGTTTGGGTTTAGAAATAGTTAAGACTGCTTTAGTTGTTATGGTTTTGTGCTGAAGACCAGGCCTCCTGATATACTTGGAAGAAAAAGTCAAGTTACTCAAGGATCTCACCTTAAACTGAAACTGAGTACTCCATAAGCAATAACACCCTCTTTCCCCATTCCCCTCGACCCTGGTAACCACTAATAAATAATTTGCCTTCTCTTGTCTTTTTATGTAAATGAGGTCATACAATATTTGTCCTTTTGTGATTGACTTATTTCACTCAGCATAATATCTTCAAGCTCCATCCATATTGTAGCATGTATCAAGGCTTCATTTCTCCTACTGACTGAGTAGTATTCCATTGTATATATGTACCACATTTTGTTTATTCATTCTTCTGTTGATAGGTATTTAGGTTGTTTCCACCTTTTGGCTGTTGAGTCTCTTCTTTCAAGTTTTTGTTATATACCTAGAAGTAGAAGTGCTAAGTGCTGTGGCTGCTAACCAAAAGGTCAGCAGTTCGAATCCACCAGGTGCTCCTTAGGAACCCCACGGGGCAGTTCTTACTCTGTCCTGTAGGGTCGCTATGAATCAGAATTGACTCGACGGCAGTGCGTATGTTATGCCACCAGGGTTTCCCCACACATATTAAGACCACTGGAAATTGCCCAACAGTGTTCTGATGCCCTTTTAATGTTTAAAAGCTTATTTTTCTCTATTTCATTTTGAGTAGTTTCTATTGATATGCCGTCAAGCACATAAATCTTTCTTGTGTAATGTGTAGTCAGCCTTCAACTCCATCTAGTATGCCTTTCATTATAGTTTTTATCTCCAGAAGTGGTCATCATTATATTGAGCCTTCATTATGTCTTCTATGTTCTATTTAGCTTTTTGAAAATAAAAATTACAGTTAAAATAACTATTAATATCCTTTTTTGCTAATTTTAATATCTATATTATTTCTGTGTTGAAATTGACAGATTATTCTCCTCATTTTATGGGTCATGTTTACCTTCCTCTTTGAATGCCTAGTAATTTTTGACTGGATTCCAGACATTATGACTTTTATCTTGTTGGGTGCTAGATATTTTTCTAGTCCTATAAATATTCTTGAGTTTCATTCTACAATGTGGCTAATTGGGACCAGTTCGATCCTTTTGAGTCTTACTTAAACAATTTTTATGTGGGTCAGAGTATGCTCAGTCAATGGCTAATTTTTGTGACTACGGACGGGCAAGACCTTACTGGATACTCTACCCAGAACTTTGTGGTTTATAAATATCTTTCAGTTCATCTGGTGGTAACAGAGATTTTTCCCAGCCCTGTGTGAACACTGGGCATGATTCTCTCTAAACATTTTGTATGGTTCTTATCCTGTCTTGGATAGTTTCTTTGCATGCATTAACTGATCATATTTCCCTATTATTCTTCTGAGTAGTCAAGAGGGATGCTGTGCAGATCTGCAGAGTTCTCTCTCCCTGCAACTCTGTCCTCTTTGGTATTATGCCCTATGAACTCTAGATGCATTTTTTTCTGTGGATTCTCAGCTCCATCTCCTTAACTTAAGGTGTCTGCTTGACTTCACCTCAGTTACCCCTCCTTCCACCGTGGCCTGGAAATTCTCTTAAGGCAATAAAAAAAATATATAAGCTGGGGCAATTATAAGACTTACCTGTTCCTTTCTTGTTTCTCAGGGATTACTGATGTTGAAAAACATTGTTGCATATATTTTGTCTTGTTTGTTTTCGTTCTTTGAGACTGAGGGTAAATCCAGTCCTTATTGCAACATCTTGGCTAGAAGAAGGTTATACCAATCTTTATTATATCCATCATTCTGCTTGACTGGGGTTTAATTTGCTCTTTCGTATTTTGTTTCTTAAGATTTTAACTCTTTTTTCTTTTCTAATATAAGATTTTCATGCCATAAACTTCCCCGTAAGCAATGTGATAATTTTTATGTATAGTTTTTTCATTTAAATTTAGTTCAAAATATTTTAATTTTCTTTGAGACTTCTGCTTTGACTCATAAAAATTTTTTTTAGAATTGTGTTGTTTAATTTCCAATTATTTGGAGTGATTTTCCAGATATCTTTCTTTATCGATTTTGATTCCATTATTACCTGAGAATCTGCTTTGTAAGATTTATATTCTTTCAAATTTGTTAACATTTATTTGTGGCACAGAATATGGTGAATCTTGTTGTTGTTAGGTGCCATCAAGTTAGTTCTGACTTATATAGTGACCCAATGCACAACAGAATGAAACACTTCCCATTCCTGTGGCATTCTTACAATCATTGCTATGGTTGAGCCCATTGTTGCAGTCACTGTGTCAGTCCATCTCGTTGAGGGTCTTCCTCTTTTCTGCTGACCCTGTACTTTACCAAGCATGATGTCCTTCTCCAGGGACTGATCCCTCCTGACAATATGTCCAAAGTATGTAAGACGCAGTCTCGCCATCCTTGCTTCTAAGGAGCATTCTGGTTGCACTTCTTTTAAGGCGGATTTTTTCGTTCTCTTGGCAGTCCATGGTATATTCAATATTCTTCACCAACACCACAATTCAAAGGCGTCAACTCTTCTTCGGTCTTCCTTATTCATTGTCCAGCTTTCACATGCATATGATGTGATTGAAAATACCATGGCTTGGGTCAGGCGCACCTTAGTCTTCAAGGTGACATCTTTGCTCTTCAACACTTTAAAGAGGTCCTTTGCAGCAGATTTACCCAGTGCAATGTGTCTTTTGATTTCTTGAGTGCTGCTTCCATGGATGTTGATTGTGGATCCAAGTAAAATGAAACCCTTGATAACTTCAATCTTTTCTCCATTCATCAGGATGTTGCTTACTGGTCCAGTTGTGAGGATTTTTGTTTTCTTTATGTTGAGGTGTAATCCATACTGAAGGCTGTGGTCTTTGATCTTCATCAGTAAGTGCTTTAAGTCCTCTTCACTTTCAGCAAGCAAGATTGTGTCATCTGCATAACACAGGTTGTTAATGAGCCTTCCTCCAATCCTGATGCCCTGTTCTTCATATAGTCCAGCTTCTTGGATTATTTGCTCAGCATACAGATTAAATAGGTATGGTGAAAGGCTACAACCCTGATGCACACCTTTCCTGACTTTAAACCACTCAGTATCCCCTTGTTATGTCTGAACAACTGCCTCTTGATCTATGCATAGGTTCCTCATGAACACAACTAGGTGTCCTGGAATTCCCATTCTTTGCAATGTTATCCATAATTTGTTATGATCCACACAGTTGACTGCCTTTGCATAGTCCATAAAACACAGGCAAACATTCTTCTGGTATTCTCTGCTTTCAGCCAGCATCCATCTGACATCAGCAATGATATCCCTGGTTCCATGTCCTCTTCTGAATCTGGCCTGCATTTCTGGCAGTTCCCTGTCGATATACTGCTGTAGCAGCTTTTGAATGATCTTCAGCAAAATTTTGCTTGCGTGTGATATTAATGATATTGTTCTATAATTTCCACATTCGGTTGGATCACCTTTCTTGGGAATAGGCATAAGTATGGATCTCTTCCATATTTCTTAACATAGATGAGTGAGCACTTCCAGCTCTGCATCCATTTGTTGAAACATCTCAATTGATATTCCATCAATTCCTGGAGCCTTGTTTTTCATCAGTGCCTTCAGTGCAGCTTGGACTTCTTCCTTCAGTACCATCAGTTCCTGATCATATGCTAGTTGAAATAGTTGAACGTTGACTAATTTTTTTTGGTGTAATGACTCTGTGTATTCCTTCCATCTTCTTTGATGCTTCCTGCGTTATTTAATATTTTCCCCATAGAATCCTTCACTATTGCCACTCGAGGCTTGCATGTTTTCTTCAGTTCTTTCAGCTCGAGAAATAAATGCTGAGAATGTTCTTCCCTTTTGGTTTTCTATCTCCAGCTCTTTGCACATGTCATTGTAATACTTTGTCTTCTTGAGCAGCCCTTTGAAATCTTCTGTTCAGTTCTTTTACTTCATCAATTCTTCCTTTTGCTTTAGCTGCTCGATGTTCAAGAGCAAGTTTCAGAGTCTCTTCTGACATCCATTTTGGTCTTTTCTTTCTTTGCTGTCTTTTTAATAACCTCTTGCTTCCTTCATGTATGATGCCCTTGATGTAATTCCACAACTCATCTGGTCTTTGGTCATTAGTTTTCAGTGCGTCAAATATATTCTTCAGATGGTCTCTAAATTCAGGTGGGATATACTCAAGGTTGTATTTTGGCTCTCGTGGACTTGCTCTGATTTTCTTCAGTATCATCTTGAACTTGCGTATGAGCAATTGGTGGCCTGTTCCACAGTCAGCTCCTGGCCTTGTTCTTACTGATGGTATTTGATTTGATTCCTGTGTGTTCTGTCTGGTGAGGTCCATGTTGCCATTTAAGTTGGTGAAAAAACGTATTTGCAATGAAGAAGTCATTGGTCTTGCAAAATTCTTTCATTGGATCTCCAGCATTGTTTCTGTCACCAAGATGATATTTTCCAACTACCAATCCTTCTTTGTTTCCAAGTTTCGCGTTCCAATCACCAGTAATTATCAGTGCATCCTGACTGCATGTTCGATCAATTTCAGACTGCAGAAACTGATAAAAATCTTCAATTTCTTCATCTTTGGCCATAGTGTTTGGTGCATAAATTTGAATAATAGCATATTAACTGGTCTTCCCTGTAGGCATATTGATATTATGTGATCACTGACAGAATTTTACTTCAGAATAGATCTTGAAATGTTCTTTTTGACAATGAATGCAACACCATTCCTCTTCAAGTTGTCATTCCCAGCATAGTAGACTGTATGATTGTCTGATTTGAAATGGTCAATACCAGTCCATTTCAGCTCACCAATGCCTAGGATATCAATGTTTATGCATGCCATTTCATTTTTGATGGTTTCCGATTTTCCTAGATTCATACTTCATACTTCCAGCTTCTGATTTTTAATGGATGTTTGCAGCTGTTTCTTCTCAATTTGAGTTGTGCCACATCAGCAAATGAAGGTCCCAAAAGCTTGACTCCATCCACATCATTAAGGTGGACTCTACTTTGATTTTTTTTTCTACTTTGAGGAGGCAGCTCTTCCCCAGTTGTCTTTTGAGTACCTTCCAACCTGGGGGGGCTCATCTTCCGGCATTATATCAGACAATGTTTTGCTGCTACTCCTAAGGTTTTCACTGGCTGATTCTTTTCAGAACTAGACTTCCGGGTCCTTTTTCCTAGTCTGTCTTAGTCTGGAAGCTCAGCTGAAACCTATCCTCTATGGATGACCTAGCTGGTATCTGAATACCAGGGCATAACTTCCAGTATCACAGCAACATGCAAACCCCCACAGTATGACAAACTGACAGACATGTGGGGGATGGTGAATCTTAGTAAATGTTTATTTGTGCTCTTAAGGAAAATATGTATTCTGCTATTTTTTGGATGGAGTGTACTATACTTGTAAATTAGGTCCAGTTCATTGACAGTTTTTCAGGTCATGTATATTGTTACTGATTTTATACCTACATTTCCTATCAATCACTGAGAGAAAAGTGTTGAACTATTATCATGGATTTGTACATTTCTCATTTAGGTCTATCAGTTTTTTGGCCTCATATATTTTGAATCTCAGTTATTAGTTTCATTGGCATTTAGGATCCTTACATCTCTGGAAAATTAACCACCATAGCATTACGCAATATCCCTCTTTTTTCATGATGGTGTTTTTTGTTCTTTAGTCTACTTTGTCTGAAATTAATATAGCTACTTCAGTTAGCTTGCATGGTTTATATTTTTTCATGCTTTCTCTTTTAACTTATCAGAATCTGTATATTTAAAGTTTGCGTGTGTGTGTGGACAATGTATATTTCGGTCCTTTTTTTGGATCCAATGACAATCACATTTCTTTTAACTAGCATGTTTAGACCAATTACATTTAAAATGATTATTGATATGGTTGGACTAAACCTACCATTTTGCTATCTGTTTTCTATTTGTTCTATCAGGTCTTTGTTTCTTTTTCCTTCTCTAGATTTAACTGGATGTTTTTTACTATTCCATTTTTTCTCCTCTGCTAATTTATTATTGATGCTGCTTTTTCACTTTTTTTAGTGGCTATTCTAGGGATACATATTCTTAGTCTGCATTCAGAGAATATTAAGACACTTCTTGTGTAAAGCCTTTAAACAGAATATTTCAATTCCATGAACCTATCCCTTGTGCCATTCTTGTCATGTTTGACTTTTAGATATGCTTTAAACATGTAATACATTGTTACTATTTTTCATTTAATCAGTCAGCTATCTTTTATAACAATTAAAAAAGAACAAAAAGTTCTGTTTTATGATTCTCATTTCAAGTTCTCTTCATTTTTTCTTGTATGTCTAAGTCTCTGACTTATATTCCTACTGCTTGAAGAAATAATTTAATATTTCTCATGAAGTAGGCCCTCTATTAATAAATTAGCTTTTATTTCTATAAGAAAATGTTTATTTATCCTTCACCTTTGAAGGATACTTTTACTAGGTATAGAATTCTGGGATGGCAATTTTATTTCTTTCAGCACTTTAAAGATGCCATTGCATTGTCTTCTTGCTTGCATGGTTTCCAGTGAAAAGTCTGCTGTAATTCTTACCCTATTTTTAACTAAGTCATGTGGAAGGAGCTCTGGTGGCACAATGGTTAAATACTCAGCTGCTAACTAGAAGGTTGGCAATTCGAACCCACAAGCTCTTCCATGGGAGAAAGATATGACAGTCAGCTTCTGTAAAGATTTACAGCCTTGGGAACCATATGGGGCAGTTCTACTCTGTTCTATGCCATCAGTTGAAATAGACTCAACAGCAATGGGTTTAGTTTTTTTTTATGTAATGTGACTTTTTTCTCATGTTACCTTTAAGATACTCTCTTTGTCTTTAGTTTTCAACAGTTTGTGATATGTCTAGAGGGGTGTGTGTGTGTGTGTGTGTGTGTATTTATCTGGCTTGGTGTTTGCTGAGCTTCTTGGATATATGGTTGATGTCTCTAATTAATTTTGGAAAATTCTCAGACATTGTATCAAACATTTCATCTTCCCTGTTTTCTTTGTCATCTCATGCTGGGTTTCCAGTGATCTGTATGTTAGACCATTGTCTATTGTCCCACAACTCTTGGATGTTCTGTCTTTTTTTTTTCCCCCTTGGCATTTCATTTTGGGTTATTTCTATTTACCTGTCTTCAAGTTCATTGATTCTTTCTTCAGGTGTGTCAAATGCACTGGTGAGTCCATCAAAGGCATCAATCATCTCTGTTCCTGCATTTCCATATGATTTTTAAAATCATCTCTTTGTTTCAATTAGCTACCTAATGTTGCATGTTGGATACCTTTATTAAAGAGTTTTGAAATAGTAATCATTGTTATTTTAATTCCCTGATGGTTCCAGCACATATGTCATACTTGACTCCGATTCTCATGATTGCTTTGTTTCTCCACTGTGTTTTGTCTTGATTTTTTTGTGCCTCATCATTTTTTTGCTGTTGAAATTATGACATGTTGTATAAAAAATATATATATATTCAACATTATATTTTGAGATATATATTTTTCATGCTTGGATATGAGCATAGATTTCCTTCTGCTAGGCCTTTAGTATGATAGTTTGTGTTAATCTCATAAATATTTGACCTGAGTTTGAAGTTTGTTGTTGCTATGATTATTCATAATGCATTAAAACCCAAAAACCAAACCCATTGCCTTCAAGTTGATTCCAACTCATAGTGGCCCTATAGGACATAGTAGAACTGCTCCATAGGGTTTCCAAGGCTGCAAATCTTTATGGAGGCAGACTGCCATATCTTTCTCCCAAGCAGTGGCTTAATGTACTGGAGGTGCAAATGCCTACAGTGCTATCTTGTAATTAGGTTGTAGGCTAATTTGCCATAGTGTTTTTCTCAACATCTGTTTCTGATTTGGTTTTGGGTCTCTCTGCTTGGTTTTGGAATTTCCCTGTGTGCTGCTCCCCATTGCAGCTTCAAGCTGCGATCTACTGTTACTTGTATTTAACACTTGGTATATAGGGTTACTATGAGTCAGAATCGACTCAATGGCACTGGGTTTGTTTTTTTTGTTTCGTTTTGTTTTGTTTAGTGTGATGGTGGGGGATGGAAGAATGGGGCATTCACTGATGATCTGATTAACTCTCAGCCCTAGATAGACACTATGAACCTGGGTCTGGTTTGTTTGGTCTGCTCCTTCTCCAAATATAATGCTTGCCCTAGCATATACTCCTATCCTTCTTTCCGGAGTAGAGTTGTTTTTTCTTCTTCCTCTTGCTCAGAAAGCAGTGGATTTCACTACTGTCTTCAGGCTGTAGTTTTTGTTGCCCTTCTCCCTGTAGATTAAGAATTTTTTCCTTAGAAGGGATAGGCAAGATTGGTCTGGATGATTTAGGCAATGCCTGATAGTCCTCTCCCCGTAAGCAAGATGAAGGAAGCTTTCTGAGGATTCTACCACTTGTTATTGTGAGCAACTGATGGGACTTCTGGAGGAAGTGCTTGCTTAACTTTTTGGAACACTCCTATGTCTGAGGCCCTCAAGGGCTACACATTCTGATGCTAGCCCACATTTAGTTTTTAGCACTTTGTTAAAAAATTTTAGTTGGATTTTCTTACCAGCTTATGTAGGTAGAATCAGGCAGCTTTTGCCATAGAGTTTATGCCAAACATCTTAAATTAATAATAAAAAAATAGTCTGCCCTAAAAAAAAAAATTACACTGCTTCTTATGAAATTTAAGAAACAACACTATGATCCCAATTCTTTTCTCCCAATATTTGTGCTATTTTTTCATACATTTTATTTTTACATAAGCTAAAATCAAACAATAATTTCTATTATGTTTTCTTTAGACCGCTAATCTTTATGTGAAGGATTCGATGAGAAAAAAATTCAATGACACAGAAAGCATCAAAAGAAAATGGAAGGAATACACAAAGTCATTGTACCAAAAGAACTGGTCAATATTCAACCATTTCAGGAGGCAGCATATGATTAAGAACTGCTGGTACTGAAGGAAGAATTCCAAGGTGCACTGAAGGTGTTGGTGAATTGACAGAATACCAATTGAAATATTTCAACAAACAGATGCAGCACTTCAGGTACTTACTTGTCCATGCCAAGAAATTTGGAAGATAGCTACCTGGTCAACCGACTGGAAGATAACCATATTTTTGTCCATTCCAGAGAAAGGCAATCAAACAAAATGCAGAAATTATCAAACAATATCATTAATATCACATGCTAGCAAAATTTTGCTGAAGATAAAAAATGACTGCAGCCAACATCCATGGGGAACTGCCAGAAGTTCAAGCCAGATTCAGAAGGAGCTGTGGAACAAGCTGATGTTGGATGGATCTTGGCCAAAAGCAGAGTCTACCAGAAAGATGTTTACCTGTGTTTTTCCCTTTCATTTGTTGATGGACATTTGGAATGTTTCCATCTTTTTACTTTTATGAATAATGCTGCAATGACCTTTGATATACAACTATCTGTTTGAGTTCCTGCTTTCAATTCTTTTGAGTACATAACCAGGAGTGGAATCACTTGCATCATATGGTAGTTGTATGTTTAACTTTTTGAGGAACTGCTAAACTGTTTTCCCTGGTGACTACACATTCCCATCAGCAGTGGATGAGGGTTGCAATTTCTCCATATCCTCACCAACAATTGTTGTTTTCCATTTTTCTTAAAAAATTTTTTTTATTATTGTACTTTAGAGGAAAGTTTACAGAACAAACTAATTTCTCATTAAACAATTAGTACACATATTGTTTTGCGACATTGGTTACCAACCTCACGACATGTCAACATTCTCCCCTTTTCAACCTTGGGTTCCCTATTACCAGCTTTCCTGTCCCCTCTTGCCTTCTAGTCCTTGCTCCTGGGCTGGTGTGCCCCTTTAGTCTCGTTTTATTGTGCGGGACAGTCTAATCTTTGACTGAAGGGTGAACCTAAGAGTGACCTCATTACTGAGTTAAAAGAGTGACTGGGGGCCATACTCTTGGGATTTCTCCAGTCTCTGTCAGACAAGTAAGTCTGTTTTTTTTGTGTGTGTGTGAGAGTTAGAATTTTGTTCTATATTTTTCTCCAACTCTGTCTGGGGGTCGATATTGTGATCCCTGTCAGAGCAGTCAGGGGTGGTAGCTGGGCATCATCTAGTTGTGCTGGACTGGGTCTGGTAGAGGCTGTAGTATTTGTGGTCCATGAGTCATTTGGACTAATCTTTCCCTTGTGTCTTGGTTTTCTTCATTCTCCCTTGCTCCAGATGGGGTGAGAGCAGTAGAGTATTTTAGATGGCCGCTCAGAAGCTTTTAAAACCCCAGACACTACTCATTGAAGTAGAATGTAGAACATTTCCTTTATAAAATATGTTATGCCATTTGAGTTAGATGTTCCTCGAGACCATGGTCCCCACAGCCCTCAGCCCAGTAATTCGGTCCTTCAGGGAGTTTGGAAGTGTCTATGGAGCTTCCACGACCTTGCCTTGGACAACTTGTGCTGGCTTCCCCGGTATTGTGTACTGTATTACCCTTCACCAAATTTACCACTTATCTATTGTCTACTTAGTGTTTTTCCATCTCCACCCCTACCCTCCCTTGTAACCATCAAAGATTGTTTCTTTTTGTGTGTAAACATTTTCATGAGTTTTATAGTAGTAGTCTCACAATATTTGTCCTTTTATGATTGACTTATATTAGCATCACGCCCTCCAGACTCATCCATGTTGTCAGATCTTTACAGATTCATCATTGTTCTTTGTAGTTGTGTAATACTCCATTGTGTGTATGTACCATAGTTTGTTTATCCATTCATCTGTTGCTGGGCATTTAGGTTGATTCCATCTTTTTGCTACTGTGAACATTGCTGCAGTGGCAATGGGTGTGCATATGTCTATTTGTGTGACGGCTCTTATTTCTCTAGGATATATCCCTTGGAGTGGGATTGCTGGATCATATGGTATTTCTATTTCTAGCTTTCTAAGGAAGCACCATATCATTTTCCAAAATGGTTGTATCATTTTGCATTCCCACCAGCAGTGCATAAGAGTTCCAATCTCCTCGCAGCCTCGCCGACATTTGTTATTTTCTGTGTTTTTGATTCGTGCCAGTTATGTCGCGGTGAGATGGTATCTCATTGTGGTTTCGACTTGCATTTCTCTAACGGCTAGTGATTGCAAGCATTTCCTCATGTGTCTGTTCACTGCTCAAATGTCTTCTTCAGTAAAGTGCCTGTTCATTTCCTTTGCAGATTTTAATTGGATTGTTTGTCTTTTTGTTGTAGAGGTGTTGGGTTTCCTGTAGATTTTAGAGACTAGAACTTTGTTGAATTTGTCATAGCCAAAAATTTTTTTCCCAGTCTATAGATTCTCTTTTTGGTGTTTTGGTGAAGTCTTTTGATGAAAGTGTTTCATTTTTAGAAGATCCCAGTTATCTAACTTATCTTCTGTAGTTCGTGTGATGTTAGTTATAGCTTGTATCTGTTAATAACCCGGTGGCACAGTGGTTAAGTGTTATGGCTGCTAACCAAAAGGTCGACAGTTCGAATCCACCAAGTGCTCCTTGGAAACTCTGTGGGACAGTTCTACTCTGTCCTATAGGGTCGCTAAGAGTTGGAATCGACTCGACAACAACGGGTTTTCTTTAGCATTGTTCCTATTTTTTCTTCTGTGATCTTTATAGATTTTGGTTTTATCTTTAGGTTTCTGATAACTTTTGAATTAGTTTTTATGTATCCTGTGAGATATGGGTCTTGTTTCATTTTTTTACAGATGGGCATCCAGTTTTGCCAGCACCATTTGTTAAAAAGACTGTTTTCTCTCCATTTGTTGGACTCTGGACCTTTGTCAAAGGTCAGGTGACCACAGGTGTATGGATTTTCGTCTGTGAATTTCTGCGATTATATTCAAAAGAGATATTGGTCTGTAATTTTCTTTTTTTTGTGGTGTCTTTGCCTGGTTTTGGTATCGGGGTTATGCTGGCTTCATAGAATGAATTCAGAAGTATCCCTTCCTTTTCTATGTTCTGAAATAGTTTGTGTAGTACTGGTATAAGTTCTTCTTTGAAAGTTCGGTAGAATTCTCCAGTGGAGCCATCTGACCAGGAATTTTTTTGTTGTTGTTGGGAGTTGTTTTTTGTTTTTTACCTTTTCAATCTCTTGTTGTGGTTCTGTTTAGACTTTCAACATCAGTTTGTGTTAGTTTGGGTAGGTAGTGTGTTTCTAGAAATTTGTCCGTTTCCTTTAGATTTTCAAATTTTTTAGAGTGTAGTTTTTCGTAGTATTCTTTATGATCCTTTTTATTTCAGTTGCGTCTGTCGTAATGTCCCCATTTCATTTCTTATTTGGGCTATTGTATCCTCTCCTGTTTTTCTTTTGTCAATTTGGCCAATGGTTTGTCGATTTTGTTGATCATTTCCAAGAACCAACTTTTCGTTTTGTTGATTCTTTCTATTGTTCTTCTATTCTCTATTTCATTTATTTCTGCTCTGGTCTTTATTATTTCCTTTCTTCTAGTGGCATCTTTTGGGCTTCTTTTGTTGTTCTGTATTCAAGTTGTGTAGCTGATGCTTTGTTTTTGTCCCTTTCTTCTTTTTTGATGTGTGCATCTATTGCTATAAATTGACCTCTGAGAACTGCCTTTGCCTTGTTCCAAAGGCTTTAGTATAATGTGTCTTCATTCTCATTTGATTCTAGAAATTTTTCGATTCCTACTCAGTGGTTTTCAAGCAGGGTGTTATTCAGTTTCTATGTATTTGATTTTTTTCCTTGCTCTTCCTGTTGTTAATTTCTACTTCGATGGCATTATGATCTGAGAAGATACTTTTTATCCCTTTCAGTGTTTTGCATATTGTTGAGCATTGCTCTGTTCCCTAAGATGTGATCTATTCTGGAGAACGTTTCATGTGCGTTGGAAAGGAATGTGTACTTTGCTGCCGTTGAGTGGAGTGTTCTCTATATGTCTGTGAGGTCAAGTTGGCTGATTGTGGCCTTTAGATCTTCTATATCTTTATTGAATTTCTTTCTAGATGTT